>NC_089845.1:173249506-173549506 GCF_035609145.1 Eleutherodactylus coqui
ACTGAGAGGAGACACCTATATATAGATAACACAGGAGCCACCATTCACAATAGTCGCAGCTCACCTCCTCCCCTCCCTGCACAGACAGGATTACACTGAGAGGACACACCTATATATAGATAACACAGGACCCACCATTCACAATAGTTACAGCTCACCTCCTCCCCTCCCTGTACAGGCAGGATTACACTGAGAGGAGACACCTATATATAGATAACACAGGGCCACCATTCACAATAGTCACAGCTCCCCTCCTCCCCTCCCTGCAAAGACAGACTTACACTGCGAGGTGACACCTATATATAGATAACACAGGACCCCCATTCACAATAGTCTCAGCTCCCCTCCTCCACTCCCTGCACAGACAGGATTACACTGAGAGGACACAACTATATATAGATAACACAGGAGCCACCATTCACAATAGTCACAGCTCACCTCCTCCCCTCCCTGTACAGGCAGGATTACACTGAGAGGAGACACCTATATATAGATAACACAGGACCACCATTCACAATAGTCACAGCTCACCTCCTCCCCTCCCTGCACAGTCAGGATTACACTGAGAGGAGACAGACATTTCTTGCTGCAGAAATGCTCGTTTCCACATTGGATTTCCGCACCTGAAAACAGACGAGGATTTTTCCACAATTGTTTTTCTTAGAGGAGATGCACTAAAGACAGATCTGCTGTAAACCAGCGTGGACTTGCGGCAGGCGTCCCTCCGGCGTGCTCTGCTGTAAACCAGCGTGGACTCGCGGCAGGCATCACTCCGGCGCGCTCTGTGTAAACCAGCGTGGACTCGTGGCAGGCGTCCCTCCGGCGTGCTCTGCTGTAAACCAGCGTGGACTAGCGGCAGGCGTCCCTCCGGCGCGCTCTGTGTAAACCAGCGTGGACTAGCGGCAGGCGTCACTCCGGCGCGCTCTGCTGTAAACCAGCGTGGACTAGCGGCAGGCATCACTCCGGCGCGCTCTGTGTAAACCAGCGTGGACTCGTGGCAGGCGTCCCTCCGGCGTGCTCTGCTGTAAACCAGCGTGGACTAGCGGCAGGCGTCACTCCGGCGCGCTCTGCTGTAAACCAGCGTGGACTAGCGGCAGGCATCACTCCGGCGCGCTCTGTGTAAACCAGCGTGGACTCGTGGCAGGCGTCCCTCCGGCGTGCTCTGCTGTAAACCAGCGTGGACTCGCGGCAGGCGTCACTCCGGCGTGCTCTGTGTAAACCAGCGTGGACTCGCGGCAGGCGTCACTCCGGCGCGCTCTGCGTAAACCAGCGTGGACTCGCGGCAGGCGTCACTCCGGCGTGCTCTGTGTAAACCAGCGTGGACTCGCGGCAGGCGTCACTCCGGCGCGCTATGTGTAAACCAGCGTGGACTCGTGGCAGGCGTCCCTCCGGCGTGCTCTGCTGTAAACCAGCGTGGACTCGCGGCAGGCGTCACTCCGGCGCGCTCTGATGTAAACCAGCGTGGACTCGTGGCAGGCGTCACTCCGGCGCGCTCTGTGTAAACCAGCGTGGACTCGTGGCAGGCGTCACTCCGGCGCGCTCTGTGTAAACCAGCGTGGACTCGTGGCAGGCGTCACTCCGGCGCGCTCTGTGTAAACCAGCGTGGACTCGTGGCAGGCGTCACTCCGGCGCGCTCTGTGTAAACCAGCGTGGACTCGTGGCAGGCGTCCCTCCGGCGCGCTCTGTGTAAACCAGCGAGGACTCGTGGCAGGCGTCACTCCGGCGCGCTCTGTGTAAACCAGCGAGGACTCGTGGCAGGCGTCACTCCGGCGCGCTCTGCAGCGGTCAGTCAGGTTCACACACCACGGATTCGCTCTGCAGAAATAGGAAGCATTTGCATCAAGCTGCGCAGATCAGACGAAGAGATGTAGGAGAGCCGAGCGACCGCGACCCGCGGGGCGACCTCATACGTGCCGCATGCGGCACAGGCTTTACATCCACTCATACAGGGGGACGCGCCGGCCCCCCTCTTCACACAGCGGGCTCTGGATGACGAGTACATAAGTACGGATCTTTCCACATCACATCGCAAGCAAAACCACCACAAGGGGTTAAACTGTAATTAATAGGAGGCTGCCCGGGGACTGAAGACGCCGGAGACGAGCGGCTCATTAATTCACCGCGCCCCGGATTCTGTGCTATTTAAGAGACGGAGCAATTAGAACTCACAAGAGTCCTTATTTAGTGGTTACCGCCATGGCGGCCCCAGAGAATTGGCGCAGCGAGAGGCGGTGACTGACTGCTAGACCGACAGAGGAACCGGCACCTCGTACACATTTAAAGGGGTTCTCCAGGACTTAACAATAATTTTCAGTGGCAAATACCCTCCAGCATCAGGACCGGAGGAACAGGAGGAGCTACCAGAGCCCCACAGAATACCCCCCAGCATCAGGACCGGAGGAACAGGAGGAGCTACCAGAGCCCCACAGAATACCCTCCAGTATCAGGACTGGAGGAACAGGAGGAGCTACCAGAGCCCCACAGAATACCCCCCAGCATCAGGACCGGAGGAACAGGAGGAGCTACCAGAGCCCCACAGAATACCCTCCAGTATCAGGACTGGAGGAACAGGAGGAGCTACCAGAGCCCCACAGAATACCCCCCAGCATCAGGACCGGAGGAACAGGAGGAGCTACCAGAGCCCCACAGAATACCCTCCAGCATCAGGGCCGGAGGAACAGGAGGAGCTACCAGAGCCCTACAGAATACCCTCCAGCATCAGGACCGGAGGAACAGGAGGAGCTACCAGAGCCCCACAGAAAAACCCCACAGCATCAGGACCAGAGGAACAGGAGGAGCTACCAGACCCTACAGAATACCCCGCAGCATCAGGACCGGAGGAACAGGAGGAGCTACCAGAGCGCCACAGAATACCCTTCAGCATCAGGACCGGAGGAACAGGAGGAGCTACCAGAGCCCTACAGAATACCCTCCAGCATCAGGACCGGAGGAACAGGAGGAGCTACCAGAGCCCCACAGAATACCCTCCAGCATCAGGACCGGAGGAACAGGAGGAGCTACCAGACCCTACAGAATACCCTCCAGCATCAGGACTGGAGGAACAGGAGGAGCTGCCAGAGCCCTACAGAATACCGTCCAGCATCAGGACCGGAGGAACAGGAGGAGCTACCAGACCCTACAGAATACCGTCCAGCATCAGGACCGGAGGAACAGGAGGAGCTACCAGACCCTACAGAATACCCTCCAGCATCAGGACCGGAGGAACAGGAGGAGCTACCAGACCCTACAGAATACCCTCCAGCATCAGGACTGGAGGAACAGGAGGAGCTACCAGACCCTACAGAATACCGTCCACCATCAGGACCGGAGGAACAGGAGGAGCTACCAGAGCCCCACAGAATACCCTTCAGCATCAGGACCGGAGGAACAGGAGGAGCTACGAGAGCGCCACAGAATACCCTCCAGCATCAGGACCGGAGGAACAGGAGGAGCTACCAGAGCCCTACAGAATACCCTCCAGCATCAGGACCGGAGGAACAGGAGGAGCTACCAGAGCGCCACAGAATACCCTTCAGCATCAGGACCGGAGGAACAGGAGGAGCTACCAGAGCGCCACAGAATACCCTTCAGCATTAGGACCGGAGGAACAGGAGGAGCTACCAGACCCTACAGAATACCGTCCAGCATCAGGACCAAAGGAACAGGAGTACCTACCAGAGCCCTACTGAATACCCTCCAGCATCAGGACCAGAGGAACAGGAGGAGCTACCAGAGCCCTACAGAATACTATCCAGCATCAGGACCGGAGGAACAGGAAGAGCTACTTATCCTGCACTGACCCTGAGTTACATCCTGTATTATACCCCAGAGCTGCACTCACTATTCTGCTGGTGGAGTCACTGTGTACATACATTACTGATCCTGAGTTACATCCTGTATTATACCCCAGAGCTGCACTCACTATTCTGCTGGTGGAGTCACTGTGTACATACATTACTTATCCTGTACTGCTCCTGAGATACATCCTGTATTATACTCCAGAGCTGCACTCACTATTGTGCTGGTGGAGTCACTGTGTACATACATTACTTATCCTGCACTGACCCTGAGTTACATCCTGTATCCTGTATTATACTGCAGAGCTGCGCTCACTATTCTGCTGGCGGAGTCACTGTGTACATACATTACTTATCCTGTACTGCTCCTGAGTTACATCCTGTATTATACTCCAGAGCTGCACTCACTATTCTGCTGGTGAAGTCACTGTGTACATACATTACTTATCCTGTACTGATCCTGAGTTACATCCTGTATTATACTCCAGAGCTGCACTCACTATTCTGCTGCTGGTGCAGTCACTGTGTACATACATTCCTTATCCTGTACTGCTCCTGAGTTACATCCTGTATTATACTCCAGAGCTGCACTCACTATTCTGCTGGTGGAGTCACTGTGTACATACATTACTTATCCTGTACTGATCCTGAGTTACATCCTGTATTATACCCCAGAGCTGCACTCACTATTCTGCTGGTGGAGTCACTGTGTACATACATTACTTATCCTGTACTGATCCTGAGTTACATCCTGCATTATACTCCAGAGCTGCACTCACTATTCTGCTGGTGGAGTCACTGTGTACATACATTACTTATCCTGTACTGATCCTGAGTTACATCCTGTATTATACTCCAGAGCTGCACTCACTATTCTGCTGGTGGGGTCACTGTGTACATACATTACTTATCCTGTATTATACTGCAGAGCTGCACTCACTATTCTGCTGGTGGAGTCACTGTGTACATACATTACTTATCCTGTACTGGCCCTGAGTTACATCCTGTATTATACTCCAGAGCTGCACTCACTATTCTGCTGGTGGAGTCACTGTATACATACATTACTTATCCTGTACTGATCCTGAGTTACATCCTGTATTATACTCCAGAGCTGCACTCACTATTCTGCTGGTGGAGTCACTGTGTACATACATTACTTATCCTGTACTGACAGGGAGTTACATCCTGTATTATACTGCAGAGCTGCACTCACTATTCTGCTGGTGGTGGAGTCACTGTGTACATACATTACTTATCCTGTGTTCTACTCCAGAGCTGCACTCACTATTCTGCTGGTGGAGTCACTGTGTACATACATTACTTATCCTGTACTGATCCTGAGTTACATCCTGTATTATACTCCAGAGCTGCACTCACTATTCTGCTGGTGGAGTCACTGTGTACATACATTACTTATCCTGTACTGCTCCTGAGTTACATCCTGTATTATACTGCAGAGCTGCACTCACTATTCTGCTGGTGGAGTCACTGTGTACATACATTACTTATCCTGTACTGATCCTGAGTTACATCCTGTATTCACCCCAGGCGCTGTGACCAGCGGGCTTTACCACATTGGCGCTGTATGTGCAGCCGTATGGCGCTCCCTGTAGGAGCTGCGGGGCCAATGCTCACTGCTGCCACCTACTGTCAGTTACCAGTGGCCACGAGCAGCGCCATTCCTTCCACCTTACTGAACTACACAGACATGAGCGAGCGGATGCCAACCCAACACTTCTCCACCCCGACAGGAAACCCGCAGCAGTGGAGCCGCGTGACAGGAAGCCTGATGCCAGGCGCCGCACCAGATCCGTGGGTAAGACTTCCGGATGAACTTCCTCCTTTTTATCAGGTGTCGAATTTAGATATAACAGGAAGTGCTTTCCGGCGGTCAGAAGGGCGAGAGGCGGGCGGCTGCAGAAGAGGAAACCATGTGACCCGGAGGCAACCAGTAAAACGCCACCGAGCGCCATCCGCACATCTGCTTCGGGGCTGCAAATGGGAAGAAAAAGGATGGTAAAACCGTAAACGCAGAGCGGCAGATCCGCCATATGCCCGCCCTCAGAACCAACACAAAACCGTAAACGCAGAGCGGCAGATCCGCGATATGCCCGCTGATAGAACCAACACAAAACCGTAAGTGCAGAGCGGCAGATCCGCGATATGCCCGCCGATAGAACCAACACAAAACCGTAAACGCAGAGCGGCAGATCCGCGATATGCCCGCTGATAGAACCAACACAAAACCGTAAGTGCAGAGCGGCAGATCCGCGATATGCCCGCCGTCAGAACCAACACAAAACCGTAAACGCAGAGCGGCAGAGCCGCGATATGCCCGCCGTCAGAACCAACACAAAACCGTAAACGCAGAGCGGCAGATCCGCGATATGCCCGCCGATAGAACCAACACAAAACCGTAAACGCAGAGCGGCAGATCCGCGATATGCCCGCCGACACAATCAACACAAAACCGTAAACGCAGAGCGGCAGATCCGCCATATGCCTGCCGACAGAACCAACACAAAACCGTAAACGCAGAGCGGCAGATCCGCGATATGCTCGCCGTCAGAACCAACACAAAACCGTAAACGCAGAGCGGCAGATCCGCGATATGCCCGCCGACACAATCAACACAAAACCGTAAACGCAGAGCGGCAGATCCGCCATATGCCTGCCGATAGAACCAACACAAAACCGTAAACGCAGAGCGGCAGATCCGCGATATGCCCGCCGACACAACCAACACAAAACCGTAAACGCAGAGCAGCAGATCCGCGATATGCCCGCCGACACAACCAACACAAAACCGTAAACGCAGAGCGGCAGATCCGCCATATGCCCGCCAATAGAACCAACACAAAAGCGTAAACGCAGAGCGGCAGATCCGCCATATGCCCGCCGACACAACCAACACAAAACCGTAAACGCAGAGCGGCAGATCCGCCATATGCCCGCCGACACAACCAACACAAAACCGTAAACGCAGAGCGGCAGATCCGCCATATGCCCGCCGACACAACCAACACAAAACCGTAAACGCAGAGCGGCAGATCCGCCATATGCCCGCAGTCAGAACCAACACAAAACCGTAAACGCAGAGCGGCAGATCCGCGATATGCCCGCAGTCAGAGCCAACACAAAACCGTAAACGCAGAGCGGCAGATCCGCGATATGCCCGCCGATAGAACCAACACAAAACCGTAAACGCAGAGCGGCAGATCCGCCATATACCCGCCGACACAACCAACACAAAACCGTAAACGCAGAGCGGCAGATCCGCGATATGCCCGCCGATAGAACCAACACAAAACCGTAAACGCAGAGCGGCAGATCCGCGATATGCCCGCCGATAGAACCAACACAAAACCGTAAAGGCAGAGCGGCAGATCCGCGATATGCCCGCCGTCAGAACCAACACAAAACCGTAAACGCAGAGCGGCAGATCCGCGATATGCCCGCCGATAGAACCAACACAAAACCGTAAAGGCAGAGCGGCAGATCCGCGATATGCCCGCCGATAGAACCAACACAAAACCGTAAACGCAGAGCGGCAGATCCGCGATATGCCCGCCAATAGAACCAACACAAAACCGTAAATGCAGAGCGGCAGATCCGCGATATGCCCGCCAATAGAACCAACACAAAACCGTAAATGCAGAGCGGCAGATCCGCGATATGCCCGCCGTCAGAACCAACACAAAACCGTAAGTGCAGAGCGGCAGATCCGCGATATGCCCGCCGATAGAACCAACACAAAACCGTAAACGCAGAGCGGCAGTCCGCGATATGCCCGCCGTCAGAGCCAACACAAAACCGTAAACGCAGAGCGGCAGATCCGTGATATGCCTGCCGTCAGAACCAACACAAAACCGTAAACGCAGAGCGGCAGATCCGCGATATGCCCGCCGATAGAACCAACACAAAACCGTAAACGCAGAGCGGCAGATCCGCCATATGCCTGCCGATAGAACCAACACAAAACCTTAAAGGCAGAGCGGCAGATCCGCGATATGCCCGCTGATAGAACCAACACAAAACCGTAAACGCAGAGCGGCAGATCCGCGATATGCCCGCCAATAGAACCAACACAAAACCGTAAATGCAGAGCGGCAGATCCGCGATATGCCCGCCGTCAGAACCAACACAAAACCGTAAGTGCAGAGCGGCAGATCCGCGATATGCCCGCCGATAGAACCAACACAAAACCGTAAACGCAGAGCGGCAGTCCGCGATATGCCCGCCGTCAGAACAAACACAAAACCGTAAACGCAGAGCGGCAGATCCGCCATATGCCCGCCGTCAGAACCAACACAAAACCGTAAACGCAGAGCGGCAGATCCGCGATATGCCCGCCGATAGAACCAACACAAAACCGTAAACGCAGAGCGGCAGATCCGCGATATGCCCGCCGACACATTCAACACAAAACCGTAAACGCAGAGCGGCAGATCCGCGATATGCCTGCTGATAGAACCAACACAAAACCGTAAACGCAGAGCGGCAGATCCGCGATATGCCCGCCGACACGACCAACACAAAACCGTAAACGCAGAGCGGCAGATCCGCGATATGCCCGCCGATAGAACCAACACTAAACCGTAAACGCAGAGCGGCAGATCCGCCATATGCCTGCCGACACAACCAACACAAAACCGTAAATGCAGAGCGGCAGATCCGCCATATGCCCGCCAATAGAACCAACACAAAACCGTAAACGCAGAGCGGCAGTCCGCGATATGCCCGCCGTCAGAACCAACACAAAACCGTAAACGCAGAGCGGCAGATCCGCGATATGCCCGCCGATAGAACCAACACAAAACCGTAAACGCAGAGCGGCAGATCCGCCATATGCCTGCCGATAGAACCAACACAAAACCGTAAACGCAGAGCGGCAGATCCGCCATATGCCTGCCGATAGAACCAACACAAAACCGTAAGTGCAGAGCGGCAGATCCGCGATATGCCCGCCAATAGAACCAACACAAAACCGTAAACGCAGAGCGGCAGTCCGCGATATGCCCGCCGTCAGAACCAACACAAAACCGTAAACGCAGAGCGGCAGATCCGCGATATGCCCGCCGATAGAACCAACACAAAACCGTAAACGCAGAGCGGCAGATCCGCCATATGCCTGCCGATAGAACCAACACAAAACCGTAAAGGCAGAGCGGCAGATCCGCGATATGCCCGCCGTCAGAACCAACACAAAACCGTAAGTGCAGAGCGGCAGATCCGCGATATGCCCGCCGATAGAACCAACACAAAACCGTAAACGCAGAGCGGCAGTCCGCGATATGCCCGCCGTCAGAACCAACACAAAACCGTAAACGCAGAGCGGCAGATCCGCCATATGCCCGCCGTCAGAACCAACACAAAACCGTAAACGCAGAGCGGCAGATCCGCGATATGCCCGCCGACACAACCAACACAAAACCGTAAACGCAGAGCGGCAGATCCGCGATATGCCCGCCGTCAGAACCAACACAAAACCGTAAACGCAGAGCGGCAGATCCGCAATATGCCCGCCGACACAACCAACACAAAACCGTAAACGCAGAGTGGCAGATCCGCGATATGCCCGCCGTCAGAACCAACACAAAACCGTAAACGCAGAGCGGCAGATCCGCGATATGCCTGCTGATAGAACCAACACAAAACCGTAAACGCAGAGCGGCAGATCCGCGATATGCCCGCCGTCAGAACCAACACAAAACCGTAAACGCAGAGCGGCAGATCCGCGATATGCCCGCCGATAGAACCAACACAAAACCGTAAACGCAGAGCGGCAGATCCGCGATATGACCGCCGTCAGAACCAACACAAAACCGTAAACGCAGAGCGGTAGATCCGCGATATGCCCGCCGATAGAACCAACACAAAACTGTAAACGCAGAGCGGCAGATCCGCCATATGCCCGCCGACACAACCAACACAAAACCGTAAACGCAGAGCGGCAGATCCGCCATATGCCCGCCGACACAATCAACACAAAACCGTAAACGCAGAGCGGCAGATCCGCCATATGCCCGCCGTCAGAACCAACACAAAACCGTAAACGCAGAGCGGCAGGACATGCAAGGATCTACAAGCTCATCGCCCATGAGCCAATACTGTAAGGCAGGGAATCAAGCCCGCACTCACCAGCGCCGCTCCCGTTGATGTCAATGAGCGCTACGTTCCGCTCCAATGCATCCCGGCGGGCGCTGCCTGGACAGCCGCTTTAGCGGGGTCCACACGGGGCGGACTAACAGTGGCAGCAAAGTGGATGAGATGGGGAAAAGTCATCCACAAGCTTTGGGGGGGGGGGGGGGACGCACAAAGCCCGTTCGAAAATTGGCGCATCTGGCGGAATCTTATCGCCGTTTCCGCTGTGGAATTCACCTTAATGAGTTAATTATACACAAAAAAAAAAAAAAACTATATAACGCATCGAACCCTGCGACTCCAAAATCAGCTGCACCCCAAATACACTGCGTGCAGAAGTATTAGGGCTACTCAGCAGCATATGTGTGCAAGTGCAGCCTATTCACCTGCGCAAACCCTGTGAGACCGCCGGGGCTGCAGGGCATGAGAGTCAGTACGATTACAAGGCGCACAGAATCCGCGCTGCAGTTACCCTCAACGCCTTAATGTACCCAAGCCATTCATTCTTCTCGCTTCTGGAGATCGCAGAGGGTGGGCGGCTCCTCGGCTGCTGCGCTCGACTCGCTTCTGGAGATCGCAGAGGGTGGGCGGCTCCTCAGCTGCTGCGCTCGACTCGCTTCTGGAGATCGCAGAGGGTGGGCGGCTCCTCGGCTGCAGCGCTCGACTCGCTTCTGGAGATCGCAGAGGGTGGGCGGCTCCTCGGCTGCAGCGCTCGACTCGCTTCTGGAGATCGCAGAGGGTGGGCGGCTCCTCAGCTGCAGCGCTCGACTCGCTTCTGGAGATCGCAGAGGGTGGGCGGCTCCTCGGCTGCTGCGCTCGACTCGCTTCTGGAGATCGCAGAGGGTGGGCGGCTCCTCGGCTGCTGCGCTCGACTCGCTTCTGGAGATCGCAGAGGGTGGGCGGCTCCTCGGCTGCAGCGCTCGACTCACTTCTGGAGATCGCAGAGGGTGGGCGGCTCCTCGGCTGCAGCGCTCGACTCGCTTCTGGAGATCGCAGAGGGTGGGCGGCTCCTCGGCTGCAGCGCTCGACTCACTTCTGGAGATCGCAGAGGGTGGGCGGCTCCTCGGCTGCAGCGCTCGACTCACTTCTGGAGATCGCAGAGGGTGGGCGGCTCCTCGGCTGCAGCGCTCGACTTGCTTCTGGAGATCGCAGAGGGTGGGCGGCTCCTCGGCTGCAGCGCTCAACTCGCTTCTGGAGATCGCAGAGGGTGGGCGGCTCCTCGGCTGCAACGCTCGACTCGCTTCTGGAGATCGCAGAGGGTGGGCGGCTCCTCGGCTGCAGCGCTCGACTCGCTTCTGGAGATCGCATAGGGTGGGCGGCTCCTCGGCTGCAGCGCTCGACTCGCTTCTGGAGATCGCAGAGGGTGGGCGGCTCCTCGGCTGCAGCGCTCGACTCGCTTCTGGAGATCGCAGAGGGTGGGCGGCTCCTCGGCTGCTGCGCTCGACTCGCTACTGGAGATCGCAGAGGGTGGGCGGCTCCTCGGCTGCAGCGCTCGACTCGCTACTGGAGATCGCAGAGGGTGGGCGGCTCCTCGGCTGCAGCGCTCGACTCGCTTCTGGAGATCGCAGAGGGTGGGCGGCTCCTCGGCTGCTGCGCCTCTGCATGCGTCTGCTGTCAGATCCCGGGACAATGGAGGAGCACGAACCCTTCTAGTCCAGTCACTGACTTGGATCAGATTCAGTAGTTTGCCGCTGGTAACACAAGCAGACAAGACCCCGCTAGGGGGGTGTGAATACTTTTTGGAGCCACTGTGGTCATGTGTGACCCCCTCAGCAAAAGGGAACTGGAAGCTGCAAAATCTTTAATGCTTAATGCATAGCGCTGGGCTCCTTAAAGAGACACAATGCCAGGCGTCCTCTATAGTTCTGCCTGTCAACTCTCCTGATCTGTCTTTCCTGTGCATTGAACTCCTCTGTTATTCTTCCGGGAAACAGGCTGTGTCCTCATAGTTCAATGGTCAGTGTGGGGGGTTGAGCCCCCTTGACAAAGGAAACATACCGTAAGCTTATTTGTAATTTTCCGAGAGGAATAACAGAGGAACAGTGCAACAGAAAGCTGTAAGAAAAAAGTATTTCCTACTACAGAGATGTTGCGAGATGGGAGGAGGGGTAGGAATAGGTTTGGACTGATATGGCTGATAACAGAGAGCACTAGAAACGGCTGGGGTCTCAGCTACAGCCTTGTCAGGTTACATCGCGGCGTTAAGCGAGAGGCCCATCCTGCTATTAACGGAGCGGCATAGTAAACGCAGATGCATGAGCTCCGGCGCACCTCCTGGGGCCGCGGCGGACGGCCGGACGCTCGCTGCTTTCCCTTTATTTCCTGTTATTGCTTTACTAAAATAGACTTCATTCAATTATGAGAAGCCGCGGCACGAGCGCCAGAAGCGCGCCGCCCGCAAGACACGAGTCCAAGGTGTCCGGCAGAGAGAACGCACCGCGGGGTCACTAAAGGGGTGCTCCGCCTCAGCCCCCCTCTATAGACCTGTTGGTGCAGCCATGCACGGCCGTCAGCCCCCCATCAGCGGCTCCTTAGAGACCCCCGCAGTAACAAGATGGCGGGCGGCGAGGCTCTGAGGCGCATCCACACGTCAGCAGGCAGCTTCAGTCCGTGATACGAGCGCAGATATTCCGGGTGTGCCTGGTCTTTCTTGCATCCTTCTCCTTGGATGTACATTCAGCGCGGTTCGTGTGCGGACAAAGAAAAACGCAAGAACATATCCCGCATGTTGGCGGCGCGGCTTCTGACGCCACACGAGCGCGATACAAACCGATGGCGTCCGTACTGCGCACATAACGAGCCTTACTGAGCAGCAGTGCATTGTGCGCCATGTGGGGGTCCCTCTCGGGGGGCTGATCGCCCCACAGTTACTGGGCGTATCGGAGCTACACCTCTGATGGACGCAGTGGCATAGACAAACTGGCATCCGTCGCCAGGAGGCTGCCGCGCCCGCACGTCACACGGTGTACTCTTACCGGACGCGTCTGTATCCACCGGTGATAGTAGGGTGTCCCGTGGCCACAAGGACACCTTCTGGCATCAGCTGAGTGCCAATGCACGTTTGGCGTATGCGCCAACGGCTTTAATAGCGCCCAGCGGACAGAATGTACCCACTGAACGCACCAATAAGCACTCCGAGTCGGCGGGCCGCATGACGAACGACCATGGGCCAATTCTCTTTATGTGGCATCGCAGGCGGCAGCGTCCTCGCCAACGTGCGTTCCCATGGCAGAACGCCACCGCTAAAAACAGCACCAACATACGCGGCTTTCTGCAACTGTTCTTGCCACAGGTCCGCAGCGGATTTAGCCCGGCCAATGGGTGAGGGCGCAATTCTGATGCATCCCCATCAGTTTCCACGTCAAGTTGCGACGTCACTTCCTGGGGCGGAAATCGGATTTTCCGCTTTGGAATGCCGCAAGTGGATTTTGCGCATTGGCAGGGAGGGGCCTCATTCACAAGGGCTTACAACGCCCCCCGATTAGTATTGGTTGCTCAGATCAGCGGATCGTTCATGACACTTTCGGTTACATGGAAAAAAATAGTCCATCTCGCCGATACGAACAGGCCCCACCCCTGTCGCTCCGCACGTACGCTACGGGCACCGACCGCTCCAATCGCCATGAAGGTGTCAATTAGAAATATCAGCGTAGCTCGCTATTCCCTCGGTGAATGTACACGCTATTACTGACGGTGAATGTACACCCAGCTAATCAGACAGAGACTGACAGGCACAACGCTCCTCATATTCGCCCCCCACCCCGTCCTCTTCAGTTCGATGCCAGGTACAGTCTACACCCCTCAGCCTAGCTGTATGATGGAAGTCTTCAGGAGGCAGCCGCATGACATAATGCAAGGATGGGGGCAGCATGTCGTTGGCACCAACACCAAGATTCTGAGGACCCCTTGCCCAAATATCCGGCACTCTACCGCACATGACACTATTTGTACTGTGAGCCCCACAACCAGCTGCTTCACTGGCTCCCATCTCTGATGTCATTCTTTATTACGCTCGGGTCCCGTCCCCCCTGGGACCATGCACTCCTCGGTAATTACTGCCCCGCTCATTAATCCCACGCGCATCGCTGCCACAATTAGTGCAATTTCATCATCAAAACAAAAAAAAAAAACACACACACAAATAAAGGGAGTCCAAGCGAGCGGCGCAGCGAAGTCCAGCTGGTCTGTGCGTGCGGCCTGCGCTCTACCATGCAGACTCCCCGCTCCCCAAGATCAGCTGCACGAGGAGGGGATCCCACAACGGGGCAGTTGTCCTATCACTCCATATTACACATCTACCCCCAGCTGTAGCAGGAGGTGGAGAAGTACTCTGCACTGATAGCTACTGCTGTGGGGGCACTATTACTAAGTGGGGTCAGATGAAGGCAGCATTACACTGCAGGGTCATGGAGCGGGCGGTGCTACCCAGTGAGGGGGTCACAAATGGGGCACTATCACCTAAATGAATAAACCACCTCAATAAAGTGGTCACTGTGCCCGCAATGGCGTGCGAGGGAGCGCGGCCCTCCGAGGGCGTGCGAGTGCGAGGCAGCGCCGCCCTCCTAGGGCGCGCGAGGGAGCGCGGCCCTCCTAGGGGGTCACAGCTCACCTCCTCCCCTCCCTCAATAGACAGGATTACACTGAGAGGAGACACTTGTATATAGATAACACAGGACCCACCATTCACAATAGTCACAGCTCACCTCCTCCTCTCCCTGTACAGACAGGATTATACTGAGGGGAGACACCTATATATAGATAACACAAGACCCACCATTCACAATAGTCACAGATCACCTCCTCCCCTCCCTGTACAGACAAGATTACACTGAGAGGTGACACCTACATTATATATAGATAACACAGGGCCCACCATTCACAATAGTCACAGCTCACCTCCTCCCCTCCCTGTACAGACAGGATTACACTGAGAGGAGACACCTATATATAGATAACACAGGACCCACCATTCACAATAGTCACAGCTCACCTCCTCCCCTCCCTGTACAGACAGGATTACACTGAGAGGAGACACCTATATATAGATAACACAGGAGCCACCATTCACAATAGTCGCAGCTCACCTCCTCCCCTCCCTGCACAGACAGGATTACACTGAGAGGACACACCTATATATAGATAACACAGGACCCACCATTCACAATAGTTACAGCTCACCTCCTCCCCTCCCTGTACAGGCAGGATTACACTGAGAGGAGACACCTATATATAGATAACACAGGGCCACCATTCACAATAGTCACAGCTCCCCTCCTCCCCTCCCTGCAAAGACAGACTTACACTGCGAGGTGACACCTATATATAGATAACACAGGACCCCCATTCACAATAGTCTCAGCTCCCCTCCTCCACTCCCTGCACAGACAGGATTACACTGAGAGGACACAACTATATATAGATAACACAGGAGCCACCATTCACAATAGTCACAGCTCACCTCCTCCCCTCCCTGTACAGGCAGGATTACACTGAGAGGAGACACCTATATATAGATAACACAGGACCACCATTCACAATAGTCACAGCTCACCTCCTCCCCTCCCTGCACAGTCAGGATTACACTGAGAGGAGACAGACATTTCTTGCTGCAGAAATGCTCGTTTCCACATTGGATTTCCGCACCTGAAAACAGACGAGGATTTTTCCACAATTGTTTTTCTTAGAGGAGATGCACTAAAGACAGATCTGCTGTAAACCAGCGTGGACTTGCGGCAGGCGTCCCTCCGGCGTGCTCTGCTGTAAACCAGCGTGGACTCGCGGCAGGCATCACTCCGGCGCGCTCTGTGTAAACCAGCGTGGACTCGTGGCAGGCGTCCCTCCGGCGTGCTCTGCTGTAAACCAGCGTGGACTAGCGGCAGGCGTCCCTCCGGCGCGCTCTGTGTAAACCAGCGTGGACTAGCGGCAGGCGTCACTCCGGCGCGCTCTGCTGTAAACCAGCGTGGACTAGCGGCAGGCATCACTCCGGCGCGCTCTGTGTAAACCAGCGTGGACTCGTGGCAGGCGTCCCTCCGGCGTGCTCTGCTGTAAACCAGCGTGGACTAGCGGCAGGCGTCACTCCGGCGCGCTCTGCTGTAAACCAGCGTGGACTAGCGGCAGGCATCACTCCGGCGCGCTCTGTGTAAACCAGCGTGGACTCGTGGCAGGCGTCCCTCCGGCGTGCTCTGCTGTAAACCAGCGTGGACTCGCGGCAGGCGTCACTCCGGCGTGCTCTGTGTAAACCAGCGTGGACTCGCGGCAGGCGTCACTCCGGCGCGCTCTGCGTAAACCAGCGTGGACTCGCGGCAGGCGTCACTCCGGCGTGCTCTGTGTAAACCAGCGTGGACTCGCGGCAGGCGTCACTCCGGCGCGCTATGTGTAAACCAGCGTGGACTCGTGGCAGGCGTCCCTCCGGCGTGCTCTGCTGTAAACCAGCGTGGACTCGCGGCAGGCGTCACTCCGGCGCGCTCTGATGTAAACCAGCGTGGACTCGTGGCAGGCGTCACTCCGGCGCGCTCTGTGTAAACCAGCGTGGACTCGTGGCAGGCGTCACTCCGGCGCGCTCTGTGTAAACCAGCGTGGACTCGTGGCAGGCGTCACTCCGGCGCGCTCTGTGTAAACCAGCGTGGACTCGTGGCAGGCGTCACTCCGGCGCGCTCTGTGTAAACCAGCGTGGACTCGTGGCAGGCGTCCCTCCGGCGCGCTCTGTGTAAACCAGCGAGGACTCGTGGCAGGCGTCACTCCGGCGCGCTCTGTGTAAACCAGCGAGGACTCGTGGCAGGCGTCACTCCGGCGCGCTCTGCAGCGGTCAGTCAGGTTCACACACCACGGATTCGCTCTGCAGAAATAGGAAGCATTTGCATCAAGCTGCGCAGATCAGACGAAGAGATGTAGGAGAGCCGAGCGACCGCGACCCGCGGGGCGACCTCATACGTGCCGCATGCGGCACAGGCTTTACATCCACTCATACAGGGGGACGCGCCGGCCCCCCTCTTCACACAGCGGGCTCTGGATGACGAGTACATAAGTACGGATCTTTCCACATCACATCGCAAGCAAAACCACCACAAGGGGTTAAACTGTAATTAATAGGAGGCTGCCCGGGGACTGAAGACGCCGGAGACGAGCGGCTCATTAATTCACCGCGCCCCGGATTCTGTGCTATTTAAGAGACGGAGCAATTAGAACTCACAAGAGTCCTTATTTAGTGGTTACCGCCATGGCGGCCCCAGAGAATTGGCGCAGCGAGAGGCGGTGACTGACTGCTAGACCGACAGAGGAACCGGCACCTCGTACACATTTAAAGGGGTTCTCCAGGACTTAACAATAATTTTCAGTGGCAAATACCCTCCAGCATCAGGACCGGAGGAACAGGAGGAGCTACCAGAGCCCCACAGAATACCCCCCAGCATCAGGACCGGAGGAACAGGAGGAGCTACCAGAGCCCCACAGAATACCCTCCAGTATCAGGACTGGAGGAACAGGAGGAGCTACCAGAGCCCCACAGAATACCCCCCAGCATCAGGACCGGAGGAACAGGAGGAGCTACCAGAGCCCCACAGAATACCCTCCAGTATCAGGACTGGAGGAACAGGAGGAGCTACCAGAGCCCCACAGAATACCCCCCAGCATCAGGACCGGAGGAACAGGAGGAGCTACCAGAGCCCCACAGAATACCCTCCAGCATCAGGGCCGGAGGAACAGGAGGAGCTACCAGAGCCCTACAGAATACCCTCCAGCATCAGGACCGGAGGAACAGGAGGAGCTACCAGAGCCCCACAGAAAAACCCCACAGCATCAGGACCAGAGGAACAGGAGGAGCTACCAGACCCTACAGAATACCCCGCAGCATCAGGACCGGAGGAACAGGAGGAGCTACCAGAGCGCCACAGAATACCCTTCAGCATCAGGACCGGAGGAACAGGAGGAGCTACCAGAGCCCTACAGAATACCCTCCAGCATCAGGACCGGAGGAACAGGAGGAGCTACCAGAGCCCCACAGAATACCCTCCAGCATCAGGACCGGAGGAACAGGAGGAGCTACCAGACCCTACAGAATACCCTCCAGCATCAGGACTGGAGGAACAGGAGGAGCTGCCAGAGCCCTACAGAATACCGTCCAGCATCAGGACCGGAGGAACAGGAGGAGCTACCAGACCCTACAGAATACCGTCCAGCATCAGGACCGGAGGAACAGGAGGAGCTACCAGACCCTACAGAATACCCTCCAGCATCAGGACCGGAGGAACAGGAGGAGCTACCAGACCCTACAGAATACCCTCCAGCATCAGGACTGGAGGAACAGGAGGAGCTACCAGACCCTACAGAATACCGTCCACCATCAGGACCGGAGGAACAGGAGGAGCTACCAGAGCCCCACAGAATACCCTTCAGCATCAGGACCGGAGGAACAGGAGGAGCTACGAGAGCGCCACAGAATACCCTCCAGCATCAGGACCGGAGGAACAGGAGGAGCTACCAGAGCCCTACAGAATACCCTCCAGCATCAGGACCGGAGGAACAGGAGGAGCTACCAGAGCGCCACAGAATACCCTTCAGCATCAGGACCGGAGGAACAGGAGGAGCTACCAGAGCGCCACAGAATACCCTTCAGCATTAGGACCGGAGGAACAGGAGGAGCTACCAGACCCTACAGAATACCGTCCAGCATCAGGACCAAAGGAACAGGAGTACCTACCAGAGCCCTACTGAATACCCTCCAGCATCAGGACCAGAGGAACAGGAGGAGCTACCAGAGCCCTACAGAATACTATCCAGCATCAGGACCGGAGGAACAGGAAGAGCTACTTATCCTGCACTGACCCTGAGTTACATCCTGTATTATACCCCAGAGCTGCACTCACTATTCTGCTGGTGGAGTCACTGTGTACATACATTACTGATCCTGAGTTACATCCTGTATTATACCCCAGAGCTGCACTCACTATTCTGCTGGTGGAGTCACTGTGTACATACATTACTTATCCTGTACTGCTCCTGAGATACATCCTGTATTATACTCCAGAGCTGCACTCACTATTGTGCTGGTGGAGTCACTGTGTACATACATTACTTATCCTGCACTGACCCTGAGTTACATCCTGTATCCTGTATTATACTGCAGAGCTGCGCTCACTATTCTGCTGGCGGAGTCACTGTGTACATACATTACTTATCCTGTACTGCTCCTGAGTTACATCCTGTATTATACTCCAGAGCTGCACTCACTATTCTGCTGGTGAAGTCACTGTGTACATACATTACTTATCCTGTACTGATCCTGAGTTACATCCTGTATTATACTCCAGAGCTGCACTCACTATTCTGCTGCTGGTGCAGTCACTGTGTACATACATTCCTTATCCTGTACTGCTCCTGAGTTACATCCTGTATTATACTCCAGAGCTGCACTCACTATTCTGCTGGTGGAGTCACTGTGTACATACATTACTTATCCTGTACTGATCCTGAGTTACATCCTGTATTATACCCCAGAGCTGCACTCACTATTCTGCTGGTGGAGTCACTGTGTACATACATTACTTATCCTGTACTGATCCTGAGTTACATCCTGCATTATACTCCAGAGCTGCACTCACTATTCTGCTGGTGGAGTCACTGTGTACATACATTACTTATCCTGTACTGATCCTGAGTTACATCCTGTATTATACTCCAGAGCTGCACTCACTATTCTGCTGGTGGGGTCACTGTGTACATACATTACTTATCCTGTATTATACTGCAGAGCTGCACTCACTATTCTGCTGGTGGAGTCACTGTGTACATACATTACTTATCCTGTACTGGCCCTGAGTTACATCCTGTATTATACTCCAGAGCTGCACTCACTATTCTGCTGGTGGAGTCACTGTATACATACATTACTTATCCTGTACTGATCCTGAGTTACATCCTGTATTATACTCCAGAGCTGCACTCACTATTCTGCTGGTGGAGTCACTGTGTACATACATTACTTATCCTGTACTGACAGGGAGTTACATCCTGTATTATACTGCAGAGCTGCACTCACTATTCTGCTGGTGGTGGAGTCACTGTGTACATACATTACTTATCCTGTGTTCTACTCCAGAGCTGCACTCACTATTCTGCTGGTGGAGTCACTGTGTACATACATTACTTATCCTGTACTGATCCTGAGTTACATCCTGTATTATACTCCAGAGCTGCACTCACTATTCTGCTGGTGGAGTCACTGTGTACATACATTACTTATCCTGTACTGCTCCTGAGTTACATCCTGTATTATACTGCAGAGCTGCACTCACTATTCTGCTGGTGGAGTCACTGTGTACATACATTACTTATCCTGTACTGATCCTGAGTTACATCCTGTATTCACCCCAGGCGCTGTGACCAGCGGGCTTTACCACATTGGCGCTGTATGTGCAGCCGTATGGCGCTCCCTGTAGGAGCTGCGGGGCCAATGCTCACTGCTGCCACCTACTGTCAGTTACCAGTGGCCACGAGCAGCGCCATTCCTTCCACCTTACTGAACTACACAGACATGAGCGAGCGGATGCCAACCCAACACTTCTCCACCCCGACAGGAAACCCGCAGCAGTGGAGCCGCGTGACAGGAAGCCTGATGCCAGGCGCCGCACCAGATCCGTGGGTAAGACTTCCGGATGAACTTCCTCCTTTTTATCAGGTGTCGAATTTAGATATAACAGGAAGTGCTTTCCGGCGGTCAGAAGGGCGAGAGGCGGGCGGCTGCAGAAGAGGAAACCATGTGACCCGGAGGCAACCAGTAAAACGCCACCGAGCGCCATCCGCACATCTGCTTCGGGGCTGCAAATGGGAAGAAAAAGGATGGTAAAACCGTAAACGCAGAGCGGCAGATCCGCCATATGCCCGCCCTCAGAACCAACACAAAACCGTAAACGCAGAGCGGCAGATCCGCGATATGCCCGCTGATAGAACCAACACAAAACCGTAAGTGCAGAGCGGCAGATCCGCGATATGCCCGCCGATAGAACCAACACAAAACCGTAAACGCAGAGCGGCAGATCCGCGATATGCCCGCTGATAGAACCAACACAAAACCGTAAGTGCAGAGCGGCAGATCCGCGATATGCCCGCCGTCAGAACCAACACAAAACCGTAAACGCAGAGCGGCAGAGCCGCGATATGCCCGCCGTCAGAACCAACACAAAACCGTAAACGCAGAGCGGCAGATCCGCGATATGCCCGCCGATAGAACCAACACAAAACCGTAAACGCAGAGCGGCAGATCCGCGATATGCCCGCCGACACAATCAACACAAAACCGTAAACGCAGAGCGGCAGATCCGCCATATGCCTGCCGACAGAACCAACACAAAACCGTAAACGCAGAGCGGCAGATCCGCGATATGCTCGCCGTCAGAACCAACACAAAACCGTAAACGCAGAGCGGCAGATCCGCGATATGCCCGCCGACACAATCAACACAAAACCGTAAACGCAGAGCGGCAGATCCGCCATATGCCTGCCGATAGAACCAACACAAAACCGTAAACGCAGAGCGGCAGATCCGCGATATGCCCGCCGACACAACCAACACAAAACCGTAAACGCAGAGCAGCAGATCCGCGATATGCCCGCCGACACAACCAACACAAAACCGTAAACGCAGAGCGGCAGATCCGCCATATGCCCGCCAATAGAACCAACACAAAAGCGTAAACGCAGAGCGGCAGATCCGCCATATGCCCGCCGACACAACCAACACAAAACCGTAAACGCAGAGCGGCAGATCCGCCATATGCCCGCCGACACAACCAACACAAAACCGTAAACGCAGAGCGGCAGATCCGCCATATGCCCGCCGACACAACCAACACAAAACCGTAAACGCAGAGCGGCAGATCCGCCATATGCCCGCAGTCAGAACCAACACAAAACCGTAAACGCAGAGCGGCAGATCCGCGATATGCCCGCAGTCAGAGCCAACACAAAACCGTAAACGCAGAGCGGCAGATCCGCGATATGCCCGCCGATAGAACCAACACAAAACCGTAAACGCAGAGCGGCAGATCCGCCATATACCCGCCGACACAACCAACACAAAACCGTAAACGCAGAGCGGCAGATCCGCGATATGCCCGCCGATAGAACCAACACAAAACCGTAAACGCAGAGCGGCAGATCCGCGATATGCCCGCCGATAGAACCAACACAAAACCGTAAAGGCAGAGCGGCAGATCCGCGATATGCCCGCCGTCAGAACCAACACAAAACCGTAAACGCAGAGCGGCAGATCCGCGATATGCCCGCCGATAGAACCAACACAAAACCGTAAAGGCAGAGCGGCAGATCCGCGATATGCCCGCCGATAGAACCAACACAAAACCGTAAACGCAGAGCGGCAGATCCGCGATATGCCCGCCAATAGAACCAACACAAAACCGTAAATGCAGAGCGGCAGATCCGCGATATGCCCGCCAATAGAACCAACACAAAACCGTAAATGCAGAGCGGCAGATCCGCGATATGCCCGCCGTCAGAACCAACACAAAACCGTAAGTGCAGAGCGGCAGATCCGCGATATGCCCGCCGATAGAACCAACACAAAACCGTAAACGCAGAGCGGCAGTCCGCGATATGCCCGCCGTCAGAGCCAACACAAAACCGTAAACGCAGAGCGGCAGATCCGTGATATGCCTGCCGTCAGAACCAACACAAAACCGTAAACGCAGAGCGGCAGATCCGCGATATGCCCGCCGATAGAACCAACACAAAACCGTAAACGCAGAGCGGCAGATCCGCCATATGCCTGCCGATAGAACCAACACAAAACCTTAAAGGCAGAGCGGCAGATCCGCGATATGCCCGCTGATAGAACCAACACAAAACCGTAAACGCAGAGCGGCAGATCCGCGATATGCCCGCCAATAGAACCAACACAAAACCGTAAATGCAGAGCGGCAGATCCGCGATATGCCCGCCGTCAGAACCAACACAAAACCGTAAGTGCAGAGCGGCAGATCCGCGATATGCCCGCCGATAGAACCAACACAAAACCGTAAACGCAGAGCGGCAGTCCGCGATATGCCCGCCGTCAGAACAAACACAAAACCGTAAACGCAGAGCGGCAGATCCGCCATATGCCCGCCGTCAGAACCAACACAAAACCGTAAACGCAGAGCGGCAGATCCGCGATATGCCCGCCGATAGAACCAACACAAAACCGTAAACGCAGAGCGGCAGATCCGCGATATGCCCGCCGACACATTCAACACAAAACCGTAAACGCAGAGCGGCAGATCCGCGATATGCCTGCTGATAGAACCAACACAAAACCGTAAACGCAGAGCGGCAGATCCGCGATATGCCCGCCGACACGACCAACACAAAACCGTAAACGCAGAGCGGCAGATCCGCGATATGCCCGCCGATAGAACCAACACTAAACCGTAAACGCAGAGCGGCAGATCCGCCATATGCCTGCCGACACAACCAACACAAAACCGTAAATGCAGAGCGGCAGATCCGCCATATGCCCGCCAATAGAACCAACACAAAACCGTAAACGCAGAGCGGCAGTCCGCGATATGCCCGCCGTCAGAACCAACACAAAACCGTAAACGCAGAGCGGCAGATCCGCGATATGCCCGCCGATAGAACCAACACAAAACCGTAAACGCAGAGCGGCAGATCCGCCATATGCCTGCCGATAGAACCAACACAAAACCGTAAACGCAGAGCGGCAGATCCGCCATATGCCTGCCGATAGAACCAACACAAAACCGTAAGTGCAGAGCGGCAGATCCGCGATATGCCCGCCAATAGAACCAACACAAAACCGTAAACGCAGAGCGGCAGTCCGCGATATGCCCGCCGTCAGAACCAACACAAAACCGTAAACGCAGAGCGGCAGATCCGCGATATGCCCGCCGATAGAACCAACACAAAACCGTAAACGCAGAGCGGCAGATCCGCCATATGCCTGCCGATAGAACCAACACAAAACCGTAAAGGCAGAGCGGCAGATCCGCGATATGCCCGCCGTCAGAACCAACACAAAACCGTAAGTGCAGAGCGGCAGATCCGCGATATGCCCGCCGATAGAACCAACACAAAACCGTAAACGCAGAGCGGCAGTCCGCGATATGCCCGCCGTCAGAACCAACACAAAACCGTAAACGCAGAGCGGCAGATCCGCCATATGCCCGCCGTCAGAACCAACACAAAACCGTAAACGCAGAGCGGCAGATCCGCGATATGCCCGCCGACACAACCAACACAAAACCGTAAACGCAGAGCGGCAGATCCGCGATATGCCCGCCGTCAGAACCAACACAAAACCGTAAACGCAGAGCGGCAGATCCGCAATATGCCCGCCGACACAACCAACACAAAACCGTAAACGCAGAGTGGCAGATCCGCGATATGCCCGCCGTCAGAACCAACACAAAACCGTAAACGCAGAGCGGCAGATCCGCGATATGCCTGCTGATAGAACCAACACAAAACCGTAAACGCAGAGCGGCAGATCCGCGATATGCCCGCCGTCAGAACCAACACAAAACCGTAAACGCAGAGCGGCAGATCCGCGATATGCCCGCCGATAGAACCAACACAAAACCGTAAACGCAGAGCGGCAGATCCGCGATATGACCGCCGTCAGAACCAACACAAAACCGTAAACGCAGAGCGGTAGATCCGCGATATGCCCGCCGATAGAACCAACACAAAACTGTAAACGCAGAGCGGCAGATCCGCCATATGCCCGCCGACACAACCAACACAAAACCGTAAACGCAGAGCGGCAGATCCGCCATATGCCCGCCGACACAATCAACACAAAACCGTAAACGCAGAGCGGCAGATCCGCCATATGCCCGCCGTCAGAACCAACACAAAACCGTAAACGCAGAGCGGCAGGACATGCAAGGATCTACAAGCTCATCGCCCATGAGCCAATACTGTAAGGCAGGGAATCAAGCCCGCACTCACCAGCGCCGCTCCCGTTGATGTCAATGAGCGCTACGTTCCGCTCCAATGCATCCCGGCGGGCGCTGCCTGGACAGCCGCTTTAGCGGGGTCCACACGGGGCGGACTAACAGTGGCAGCAAAGTGGATGAGATGGGGAAAAGTCATCCACAAGCTTTGGGGGGGGGGGGGGGACGCACAAAGCCCGTTCGAAAATTGGCGCATCTGGCGGAATCTTATCGCCGTTTCCGCTGTGGAATTCACCTTAATGAGTTAATTATACACAAAAAAAAAAAAAAACTATATAACGCATCGAACCCTGCGACTCCAAAATCAGCTGCACCCCAAATACACTGCGTGCAGAAGTATTAGGGCTACTCAGCAGCATATGTGTGCAAGTGCAGCCTATTCACCTGCGCAAACCCTGTGAGACCGCCGGGGCTGCAGGGCATGAGAGTCAGTACGATTACAAGGCGCACAGAATCCGCGCTGCAGTTACCCTCAACGCCTTAATGTACCCAAGCCATTCATTCTTCTCGCTTCTGGAGATCGCAGAGGGTGGGCGGCTCCTCGGCTGCTGCGCTCGACTCGCTTCTGGAGATCGCAGAGGGTGGGCGGCTCCTCAGCTGCTGCGCTCGACTCGCTTCTGGAGATCGCAGAGGGTGGGCGGCTCCTCGGCTGCAGCGCTCGACTCGCTTCTGGAGATCGCAGAGGGTGGGCGGCTCCTCGGCTGCAGCGCTCGACTCGCTTCTGGAGATCGCAGAGGGTGGGCGGCTCCTCAGCTGCAGCGCTCGACTCGCTTCTGGAGATCGCAGAGGGTGGGCGGCTCCTCGGCTGCTGCGCTCGACTCGCTTCTGGAGATCGCAGAGGGTGGGCGGCTCCTCGGCTGCTGCGCTCGACTCGCTTCTGGAGATCGCAGAGGGTGGGCGGCTCCTCGGCTGCAGCGCTCGACTCACTTCTGGAGATCGCAGAGGGTGGGCGGCTCCTCGGCTGCAGCGCTCGACTCGCTTCTGGAGATCGCAGAGGGTGGGCGGCTCCTCGGCTGCAGCGCTCGACTCACTTCTGGAGATCGCAGAGGGTGGGCGGCTCCTCGGCTGCAGCGCTCGACTCACTTCTGGAGATCGCAGAGGGTGGGCGGCTCCTCGGCTGCAGCGCTCGACTTGCTTCTGGAGATCGCAGAGGGTGGGCGGCTCCTCGGCTGCAGCGCTCAACTCGCTTCTGGAGATCGCAGAGGGTGGGCGGCTCCTCGGCTGCAACGCTCGACTCGCTTCTGGAGATCGCAGAGGGTGGGCGGCTCCTCGGCTGCAGCGCTCGACTCGCTTCTGGAGATCGCATAGGGTGGGCGGCTCCTCGGCTGCAGCGCTCGACTCGCTTCTGGAGATCGCAGAGGGTGGGCGGCTCCTCGGCTGCAGCGCTCGACTCGCTTCTGGAGATCGCAGAGGGTGGGCGGCTCCTCGGCTGCTGCGCTCGACTCGCTACTGGAGATCGCAGAGGGTGGGCGGCTCCTCGGCTGCAGCGCTCGACTCGCTACTGGAGATCGCAGAGGGTGGGCGGCTCCTCGGCTGCAGCGCTCGACTCGCTTCTGGAGATCGCAGAGGGTGGGCGGCTCCTCGGCTGCTGCGCCTCTGCATGCGTCTGCTGTCAGATCCCGGGACAATGGAGGAGCACGAACCCTTCTAGTCCAGTCACTGACTTGGATCAGATTCAGTAGTTTGCCGCTGGTAACACAAGCAGACAAGACCCCGCTAGGGGGGTGTGAATACTTTTTGGAGCCACTGTGGTCATGTGTGACCCCCTCAGCAAAAGGGAACTGGAAGCTGCAAAATCTTTAATGCTTAATGCATAGCGCTGGGCTCCTTAAAGAGACACAATGCCAGGCGTCCTCTATAGTTCTGCCTGTCAACTCTCCTGATCTGTCTTTCCTGTGCATTGAACTCCTCTGTTATTCTTCCGGGAAACAGGCTGTGTCCTCATAGTTCAATGGTCAGTGTGGGGGGTTGAGCCCCCTTGACAAAGGAAACATACCGTAAGCTTATTTGTAATTTTCCGAGAGGAATAACAGAGGAACAGTGCAACAGAAAGCTGTAAGAAAAAAGTATTTCCTACTACAGAGATGTTGCGAGATGGGAGGAGGGGTAGGAATAGGTTTGGACTGATATGGCTGATAACAGAGAGCACTAGAAACGGCTGGGGTCTCAGCTACAGCCTTGTCAGGTTACATCGCGGCGTTAAGCGAGAGGCCCATCCTGCTATTAACGGAGCGGCATAGTAAACGCAGATGCATGAGCTCCGGCGCACCTCCTGGGGCCGCGGCGGACGGCCGGACGCTCGCTGCTTTCCCTTTATTTCCTGTTATTG
The DNA here is from genome assembly GCF_035609145.1 of Eleutherodactylus coqui. Taxonomy (NCBI): domain Eukaryota; kingdom Metazoa; phylum Chordata; class Amphibia; order Anura; family Eleutherodactylidae; genus Eleutherodactylus; species Eleutherodactylus coqui. The sequence continues at coordinate 173,276,746 of NC_089845.1, forward strand.
CTTTACTAAAATAGACTTCATTCAATTATGAGAAGCCGCGGCACGAGCGCCAGAAGCGCGCCGCCCGCAAGACACGAGTCCAAGGTGTCCGGCAGAGAGAACGCACCGCGGGGTCACTAAAGGGGTGCTCCGCCTCAGCCCCCCTCTATAGACCTGTTGGTGCAGCCATGCACGGCCGTCAGCCCCCCATCAGCGGCTCCTTAGAGACCCCCGCAGTAACAAGATGGCGGGCGGCGAGGCTCTGAGGCGCATCCACACGTCAGCAGGCAGCTTCAGTCCGTGATACGAGCGCAGATATTCCGGGTGTGCCTGGTCTTTCTTGCATCCTTCTCCTTGGATGTACATTCAGCGCGGTTCGTGTGCGGACAAAGAAAAACGCAAGAACATATCCCGCATGTTGGCGGCGCGGCTTCTGACGCCACACGAGCGCGATACAAACCGATGGCGTCCGTACTGCGCACATAACGAGCCTTACTGAGCAGCAGTGCATTGTGCGCCATGTGGGGGTCCCTCTCGGGGGGCTGATCGCCCCACAGTTACTGGGCGTATCGGAGCTACACCTCTGATGGACGCAGTGGCATAGACAAACTGGCATCCGTCGCCAGGAGGCTGCCGCGCCCGCACGTCACACGGTGTACTCTTACCGGACGCGTCTGTATCCACCGGTGATAGTAGGGTGTCCCGTGGCCACAAGGACACCTTCTGGCATCAGCTGAGTGCCAATGCACGTTTGGCGTATGCGCCAACGGCTTTAATAGCGCCCAGCGGACAGAATGTACCCACTGAACGCACCAATAAGCACTCCGAGTCGGCGGGCCGCATGACGAACGACCATGGGCCAATTCTCTTTATGTGGCATCGCAGGCGGCAGCGTCCTCGCCAACGTGCGTTCCCATGGCAGAACGCCACCGCTAAAAACAGCACCAACATACGCGGCTTTCTGCAACTGTTCTTGCCACAGGTCCGCAGCGGATTTAGCCCGGCCAATGGGTGAGGGCGCAATTCTGATGCATCCCCATCAGTTTCCACGTCAAGTTGCGACGTCACTTCCTGGGGCGGAAATCGGATTTTCCGCTTTGGAATGCCGCAAGTGGATTTTGCGCATTGGCAGGGAGGGGCCTCATTCACAAGGGCTTACAACGCCCCCCGATTAGTATTGGTTGCTCAGATCAGCGGATCGTTCATGACACTTTCGGTTACATGGAAAAAAATAGTCCATCTCGCCGATACGAACAGGCCCCACCCCTGTCGCTCCGCACGTACGCTACGGGCACCGACCGCTCCAATCGCCATGAAGGTGTCAATTAGAAATATCAGCGTAGCTCGCTATTCCCTCGGTGAATGTACACGCTATTACTGACGGTGAATGTACACCCAGCTAATCAGACAGAGACTGACAGGCACAACGCTCCTCATATTCGCCCCCCACCCCGTCCTCTTCAGTTCGATGCCAGGTACAGTCTACACCCCTCAGCCTAGCTGTATGATGGAAGTCTTCAGGAGGCAGCCGCATGACATAATGCAAGGATGGGGGCAGCATGTCGTTGGCACCAACACCAAGATTCTGAGGACCCCTTGCCCAAATATCCGGCACTCTACCGCACATGACACTATTTGTACTGTGAGCCCCACAACCAGCTGCTTCACTGGCTCCCATCTCTGATGTCATTCTTTATTACGCTCGGGTCCCGTCCCCCCTGGGACCATGCACTCCTCGGTAATTACTGCCCCGCTCATTAATCCCACGCGCATCGCTGCCACAATTAGTGCAATTTCATCATCAAAACAAAAAAAAAAAACACACACACAAATAAAGGGAGTCCAAGCGAGCGGCGCAGCGAAGTCCAGCTGGTCTGTGCGTGCGGCCTGCGCTCTACCATGCAGACTCCCCGCTCCCCAAGATCAGCTGCACGAGGAGGGGATCCCACAACGGGGCAGTTGTCCTATCACTCCATATTACACATCTACCCCCAGCTGTAGCAGGAGGTGGAGAAGTACTCTGCACTGATAGCTACTGCTGTGGGGGCACTATTACTAAGTGGGGTCAGATGAAGGCAGCATTACACTGCAGGGTCATGGAGCGGGCGGTGCTACCCAGTGAGGGGGTCACAAATGGGGCACTATCACCTAAATGAATAAACCACCTCAATAAAGTGGTCACTGTGCCCGCAATGGCGTGCGAGGGAGCGCGGCCCTCCGAGGGCGTGCGAGTGCGAGGCAGCGCCGCCCTCCTAGGGCGCGCGAGGGAGCGCGGCCCTCCTAGGGGGTCACAGCTCACCTCCTCCCCTCCCTCAATAGACAGGATTACACTGAGAGGAGACACTTGTATATAGATAACACAGGACCCACCATTCACAATAGTCACAGCTCACCTCCTCCTCTCCCTGTACAGACAGGATTATACTGAGGGGAGACACCTATATATAGATAACACAAGACCCACCATTCACAATAGTCACAGATCACCTCCTCCCCTCCCTGTACAGACAAGATTACACTGAGAGGTGACACCTACATTATATATAGATAACACAGGGCCCACCATTCACAATAGTCACAGCTCACCTCCTCCCCTCCCTGTACAGACAGGATTACACTGAGAGGAGACACCTATATATAGATAACACAGGACCCACCATTCACAATAGTCACAGCTCACCTCCTCCCCTCCCTGTACAGACAGGATTACACTGAGAGGAGACACCTATATATAGATAACACAGGAGCCACCATTCACAATAGTCGCAGCTCACCTCCTCCCCTCCCTGCACAGACAGGATTACACTGAGAGGACACACCTATATATAGATAACACAGGACCCACCATTCACAATAGTTACAGCTCACCTCCTCCCCTCCCTGTACAGGCAGGATTACACTGAGAGGAGACACCTATATATAGATAACACAGGGCCACCATTCACAATAGTCACAGCTCCCCTCCTCCCCTCCCTGCAAAGACAGACTTACACTGCGAGGTGACACCTATATATAGATAACACAGGACCCCCATTCACAATAGTCTCAGCTCCCCTCCTCCACTCCCTGCACAGACAGGATTACACTGAGAGGACACAACTATATATAGATAACACAGGAGCCACCATTCACAATAGTCACAGCTCACCTCCTCCCCTCCCTGTACAGGCAGGATTACACTGAGAGGAGACACCTATATATAGATAACACAGGACCACCATTCACAATAGTCACAGCTCACCTCCTCCCCTCCCTGCACAGTCAGGATTACACTGAGAGGAGACAGACATTTCTTGCTGCAGAAATGCTCGTTTCCACATTGGATTTCCGCACCTGAAAACAGACGAGGATTTTTCCACAATTGTTTTTCTTAGAGGAGATGCACTAAAGACAGATCTGCTGTAAACCAGCGTGGACTTGCGGCAGGCGTCCCTCCGGCGTGCTCTGCTGTAAACCAGCGTGGACTCGCGGCAGGCATCACTCCGGCGCGCTCTGTGTAAACCAGCGTGGACTCGTGGCAGGCGTCCCTCCGGCGTGCTCTGCTGTAAACCAGCGTGGACTAGCGGCAGGCGTCCCTCCGGCGCGCTCTGTGTAAACCAGCGTGGACTAGCGGCAGGCGTCACTCCGGCGCGCTCTGCTGTAAACCAGCGTGGACTAGCGGCAGGCATCACTCCGGCGCGCTCTGTGTAAACCAGCGTGGACTCGTGGCAGGCGTCCCTCCGGCGTGCTCTGCTGTAAACCAGCGTGGACTAGCGGCAGGCGTCACTCCGGCGCGCTCTGCTGTAAACCAGCGTGGACTAGCGGCAGGCATCACTCCGGCGCGCTCTGTGTAAACCAGCGTGGACTCGTGGCAGGCGTCCCTCCGGCGTGCTCTGCTGTAAACCAGCGTGGACTCGCGGCAGGCGTCACTCCGGCGTGCTCTGTGTAAACCAGCGTGGACTCGCGGCAGGCGTCACTCCGGCGCGCTCTGCGTAAACCAGCGTGGACTCGCGGCAGGCGTCACTCCGGCGTGCTCTGTGTAAACCAGCGTGGACTCGCGGCAGGCGTCACTCCGGCGCGCTATGTGTAAACCAGCGTGGACTCGTGGCAGGCGTCCCTCCGGCGTGCTCTGCTGTAAACCAGCGTGGACTCGCGGCAGGCGTCACTCCGGCGCGCTCTGATGTAAACCAGCGTGGACTCGTGGCAGGCGTCACTCCGGCGCGCTCTGTGTAAACCAGCGTGGACTCGTGGCAGGCGTCACTCCGGCGCGCTCTGTGTAAACCAGCGTGGACTCGTGGCAGGCGTCACTCCGGCGCGCTCTGTGTAAACCAGCGTGGACTCGTGGCAGGCGTCACTCCGGCGCGCTCTGTGTAAACCAGCGTGGACTCGTGGCAGGCGTCCCTCCGGCGCGCTCTGTGTAAACCAGCGAGGACTCGTGGCAGGCGTCACTCCGGCGCGCTCTGTGTAAACCAGCGAGGACTCGTGGCAGGCGTCACTCCGGCGCGCTCTGCAGCGGTCAGTCAGGTTCACACACCACGGATTCGCTCTGCAGAAATAGGAAGCATTTGCATCAAGCTGCGCAGATCAGACGAAGAGATGTAGGAGAGCCGAGCGACCGCGACCCGCGGGGCGACCTCATACGTGCCGCATGCGGCACAGGCTTTACATCCACTCATACAGGGGGACGCGCCGGCCCCCCTCTTCACACAGCGGGCTCTGGATGACGAGTACATAAGTACGGATCTTTCCACATCACATCGCAAGCAAAACCACCACAAGGGGTTAAACTGTAATTAATAGGAGGCTGCCCGGGGACTGAAGACGCCGGAGACGAGCGGCTCATTAATTCACCGCGCCCCGGATTCTGTGCTATTTAAGAGACGGAGCAATTAGAACTCACAAGAGTCCTTATTTAGTGGTTACCGCCATGGCGGCCCCAGAGAATTGGCGCAGCGAGAGGCGGTGACTGACTGCTAGACCGACAGAGGAACCGGCACCTCGTACACATTTAAAGGGGTTCTCCAGGACTTAACAATAATTTTCAGTGGCAAATACCCTCCAGCATCAGGACCGGAGGAACAGGAGGAGCTACCAGAGCCCCACAGAATACCCCCCAGCATCAGGACCGGAGGAACAGGAGGAGCTACCAGAGCCCCACAGAATACCCTCCAGTATCAGGACTGGAGGAACAGGAGGAGCTACCAGAGCCCCACAGAATACCCCCCAGCATCAGGACCGGAGGAACAGGAGGAGCTACCAGAGCCCCACAGAATACCCTCCAGTATCAGGACTGGAGGAACAGGAGGAGCTACCAGAGCCCCACAGAATACCCCCCAGCATCAGGACCGGAGGAACAGGAGGAGCTACCAGAGCCCCACAGAATACCCTCCAGCATCAGGGCCGGAGGAACAGGAGGAGCTACCAGAGCCCTACAGAATACCCTCCAGCATCAGGACCGGAGGAACAGGAGGAGCTACCAGAGCCCCACAGAAAAACCCCACAGCATCAGGACCAGAGGAACAGGAGGAGCTACCAGACCCTACAGAATACCCCGCAGCATCAGGACCGGAGGAACAGGAGGAGCTACCAGAGCGCCACAGAATACCCTTCAGCATCAGGACCGGAGGAACAGGAGGAGCTACCAGAGCCCTACAGAATACCCTCCAGCATCAGGACCGGAGGAACAGGAGGAGCTACCAGAGCCCCACAGAATACCCTCCAGCATCAGGACCGGAGGAACAGGAGGAGCTACCAGACCCTACAGAATACCCTCCAGCATCAGGACTGGAGGAACAGGAGGAGCTGCCAGAGCCCTACAGAATACCGTCCAGCATCAGGACCGGAGGAACAGGAGGAGCTACCAGACCCTACAGAATACCGTCCAGCATCAGGACCGGAGGAACAGGAGGAGCTACCAGACCCTACAGAATACCCTCCAGCATCAGGACCGGAGGAACAGGAGGAGCTACCAGACCCTACAGAATACCCTCCAGCATCAGGACTGGAGGAACAGGAGGAGCTACCAGACCCTACAGAATACCGTCCACCATCAGGACCGGAGGAACAGGAGGAGCTACCAGAGCCCCACAGAATACCCTTCAGCATCAGGACCGGAGGAACAGGAGGAGCTACGAGAGCGCCACAGAATACCCTCCAGCATCAGGACCGGAGGAACAGGAGGAGCTACCAGAGCCCTACAGAATACCCTCCAGCATCAGGACCGGAGGAACAGGAGGAGCTACCAGAGCGCCACAGAATACCCTTCAGCATCAGGACCGGAGGAACAGGAGGAGCTACCAGAGCGCCACAGAATACCCTTCAGCATTAGGACCGGAGGAACAGGAGGAGCTACCAGACCCTACAGAATACCGTCCAGCATCAGGACCAAAGGAACAGGAGTACCTACCAGAGCCCTACTGAATACCCTCCAGCATCAGGACCAGAGGAACAGGAGGAGCTACCAGAGCCCTACAGAATACTATCCAGCATCAGGACCGGAGGAACAGGAAGAGCTACTTATCCTGCACTGACCCTGAGTTACATCCTGTATTATACCCCAGAGCTGCACTCACTATTCTGCTGGTGGAGTCACTGTGTACATACATTACTGATCCTGAGTTACATCCTGTATTATACCCCAGAGCTGCACTCACTATTCTGCTGGTGGAGTCACTGTGTACATACATTACTTATCCTGTACTGCTCCTGAGATACATCCTGTATTATACTCCAGAGCTGCACTCACTATTGTGCTGGTGGAGTCACTGTGTACATACATTACTTATCCTGCACTGACCCTGAGTTACATCCTGTATCCTGTATTATACTGCAGAGCTGCGCTCACTATTCTGCTGGCGGAGTCACTGTGTACATACATTACTTATCCTGTACTGCTCCTGAGTTACATCCTGTATTATACTCCAGAGCTGCACTCACTATTCTGCTGGTGAAGTCACTGTGTACATACATTACTTATCCTGTACTGATCCTGAGTTACATCCTGTATTATACTCCAGAGCTGCACTCACTATTCTGCTGCTGGTGCAGTCACTGTGTACATACATTCCTTATCCTGTACTGCTCCTGAGTTACATCCTGTATTATACTCCAGAGCTGCACTCACTATTCTGCTGGTGGAGTCACTGTGTACATACATTACTTATCCTGTACTGATCCTGAGTTACATCCTGTATTATACCCCAGAGCTGCACTCACTATTCTGCTGGTGGAGTCACTGTGTACATACATTACTTATCCTGTACTGATCCTGAGTTACATCCTGCATTATACTCCAGAGCTGCACTCACTATTCTGCTGGTGGAGTCACTGTGTACATACATTACTTATCCTGTACTGATCCTGAGTTACATCCTGTATTATACTCCAGAGCTGCACTCACTATTCTGCTGGTGGGGTCACTGTGTACATACATTACTTATCCTGTATTATACTGCAGAGCTGCACTCACTATTCTGCTGGTGGAGTCACTGTGTACATACATTACTTATCCTGTACTGGCCCTGAGTTACATCCTGTATTATACTCCAGAGCTGCACTCACTATTCTGCTGGTGGAGTCACTGTATACATACATTACTTATCCTGTACTGATCCTGAGTTACATCCTGTATTATACTCCAGAGCTGCACTCACTATTCTGCTGGTGGAGTCACTGTGTACATACATTACTTATCCTGTACTGACAGGGAGTTACATCCTGTATTATACTGCAGAGCTGCACTCACTATTCTGCTGGTGGTGGAGTCACTGTGTACATACATTACTTATCCTGTGTTCTACTCCAGAGCTGCACTCACTATTCTGCTGGTGGAGTCACTGTGTACATACATTACTTATCCTGTACTGATCCTGAGTTACATCCTGTATTATACTCCAGAGCTGCACTCACTATTCTGCTGGTGGAGTCACTGTGTACATACATTACTTATCCTGTACTGCTCCTGAGTTACATCCTGTATTATACTGCAGAGCTGCACTCACTATTCTGCTGGTGGAGTCACTGTGTACATACATTACTTATCCTGTACTGATCCTGAGTTACATCCTGTATTCACCCCAGGCGCTGTGACCAGCGGGCTTTACCACATTGGCGCTGTATGTGCAGCCGTATGGCGCTCCCTGTAGGAGCTGCGGGGCCAATGCTCACTGCTGCCACCTACTGTCAGTTACCAGTGGCCACGAGCAGCGCCATTCCTTCCACCTTACTGAACTACACAGACATGAGCGAGCGGATGCCAACCCAACACTTCTCCACCCCGACAGGAAACCCGCAGCAGTGGAGCCGCGTGACAGGAAGCCTGATGCCAGGCGCCGCACCAGATCCGTGGGTAAGACTTCCGGATGAACTTCCTCCTTTTTATCAGGTGTCGAATTTAGATATAACAGGAAGTGCTTTCCGGCGGTCAGAAGGGCGAGAGGCGGGCGGCTGCAGAAGAGGAAACCATGTGACCCGGAGGCAACCAGTAAAACGCCACCGAGCGCCATCCGCACATCTGCTTCGGGGCTGCAAATGGGAAGAAAAAGGATGGTAAAACCGTAAACGCAGAGCGGCAGATCCGCCATATGCCCGCCCTCAGAACCAACACAAAACCGTAAACGCAGAGCGGCAGATCCGCGATATGCCCGCTGATAGAACCAACACAAAACCGTAAGTGCAGAGCGGCAGATCCGCGATATGCCCGCCGATAGAACCAACACAAAACCGTAAACGCAGAGCGGCAGATCCGCGATATGCCCGCTGATAGAACCAACACAAAACCGTAAGTGCAGAGCGGCAGATCCGCGATATGCCCGCCGTCAGAACCAACACAAAACCGTAAACGCAGAGCGGCAGAGCCGCGATATGCCCGCCGTCAGAACCAACACAAAACCGTAAACGCAGAGCGGCAGATCCGCGATATGCCCGCCGATAGAACCAACACAAAACCGTAAACGCAGAGCGGCAGATCCGCGATATGCCCGCCGACACAATCAACACAAAACCGTAAACGCAGAGCGGCAGATCCGCCATATGCCTGCCGACAGAACCAACACAAAACCGTAAACGCAGAGCGGCAGATCCGCGATATGCTCGCCGTCAGAACCAACACAAAACCGTAAACGCAGAGCGGCAGATCCGCGATATGCCCGCCGACACAATCAACACAAAACCGTAAACGCAGAGCGGCAGATCCGCCATATGCCTGCCGATAGAACCAACACAAAACCGTAAACGCAGAGCGGCAGATCCGCGATATGCCCGCCGACACAACCAACACAAAACCGTAAACGCAGAGCAGCAGATCCGCGATATGCCCGCCGACACAACCAACACAAAACCGTAAACGCAGAGCGGCAGATCCGCGATATGCCCGCCAATAGAACCAACACAAAAGCGTAAACGCAGAGCGGCAGATCCGCCATATGCCCGCCGACACAACCAACACAAAACCGTAAACGCAGAGCGGCAGATCCGCGATATGCCCGCCGTCAGAACCAACACAAAACCGTAAACGCAGAGCGGCAGATCCGCCATATGCCCGCCGACACAACCAACACAAAACCGTAAACGCAGAGCGGCAGATCCGCGATATGCCCGCCGACACAACCAACACAAAACCGTAAACGCAGAGCGGCAGATCCGCCATATGCCCGCCAATAGAACCAACACAAAAGCGTAAACGCAGAGCGGCAGATCCGCCATATGCCCGCCGACACAACCAACACAAAACCGTAAACGCAGAGCGGCAGATCCGCCATATGCCCGCCGACACAACCAACACAAAACCGTAAACGCAGAGCGGCAGATCCGCCATATGCCCGCCGACACAACCAACACAAAACCGTAAACGCAGAGCGGCAGATCCGCCATATGCCCGCAGTCAGAACCAACACAAAACCGTAAACGCAGAGCGGCAGATCCGCGATATGCCCGCAGTCAGAGCCAACACAAAACCGTAAACGCAGAGCGGCAGATCCGCGATATGCCCGCCGATAGAACCAACACAAAACCGTAAACGCAGAGCGGCAGATCCGCCATATACCCGCCGACACAACCAACACAAAACCGTAAACGCAGAGCGGCAGATCCGCGATATGCCCGCCGATAGAACCAACACAAAACCGTAAACGCAGAGCGGCAGATCCGCGATATGCCCGCCGATAGAACCAACACAAAACCGTAAAGGCAGAGCGGCAGATCCGCGATATGCCCGCCGTCAGAACCAACACAAAACCGTAAACGCAGAGCGGCAGATCCGCGATATGCCCGCCGATAGAACCAACACAAAACCGTAAAGGCAGAGCGGCAGATCCGCGATATGCCCGCCGATAGAACCAACACAAAACCGTAAACGCAGAGCGGCAGATCCGCGATATGCCCGCCAATAGAACCAACACAAAACCGTAAATGCAGAGCGGCAGATCCGCGATATGCCCGCCAATAGAACCAACACAAAACCGTAAATGCAGAGCGGCAGATCCGCGATATGCCCGCCGTCAGAACCAACACAAAACCGTAAGTGCAGAGCGGCAGATCCGCGATATGCCCGCCGATAGAACCAACACAAAACCGTAAACGCAGAGCGGCAGTCCGCGATATGCCCGCCGTCAGAGCCAACACAAAACCGTAAACGCAGAGCGGCAGATCCGTGATATGCCTGCCGTCAGAACCAACACAAAACCGTAAACGCAGAGCGGCAGATCCGCGATATGCCCGCCGATAGAACCAACACAAAACCGTAAACGCAGAGCGGCAGATCCGCCATATGCCTGCCGATAGAACCAACACAAAACCTTAAAGGCAGAGCGGCAGATCCGCGATATGCCCGCTGATAGAACCAACACAAAACCGTAAACGCAGAGCGGCAGATCCGCGATATGCCCGCCAATAGAACCAACACAAAACCGTAAATGCAGAGCGGCAGATCCGCGATATGCCCGCCGTCAGAACCAACACAAAACCGTAAGTGCAGAGCGGCAGATCCGCGATATGCCCGCCGATAGAACCAACACAAAACCGTAAACGCAGAGCGGCAGTCCGCGATATGCCCGCCGTCAGAACAAACACAAAACCGTAAACGCAGAGCGGCAGATCCGCCATATGCCCGCCGTCAGAACCAACACAAAACCGTAAACGCAGAGCGGCAGATCCGCGATATGCCCGCCGATAGAACCAACACAAAACCGTAAACGCAGAGCGGCAGATCCGCGATATGCCCGCCGACACATTCAACACAAAACCGTAAACGCAGAGCGGCAGATCCGCGATATGCCTGCTGATAGAACCAACACAAAACCGTAAACGCAGAGCGGCAGATCCGCGATATGCCCGCCGACACGACCAACACAAAACCGTAAACGCAGAGCGGCAGATCCGCGATATGCCCGCCGATAGAACCAACACTAAACCGTAAACGCAGAGCGGCAGATCCGCCATATGCCTGCCGACACAACCAACACAAAACCGTAAATGCAGAGCGGCAGATCCGCCATATGCCCGCCAATAGAACCAACACAAAACCGTAAACGCAGAGCGGCAGTCCGCGATATGCCCGCCGTCAGAACCAACACAAAACCGTAAACGCAGAGCGGCAGATCCGCGATATGCCCGCCGATAGAACCAACACAAAACCGTAAACGCAGAGCGGCAGATCCGCCATATGCCTGCCGATAGAACCAACACAAAACCGTAAACGCAGAGCGGCAGATCCGCCATATGCCTGCCGATAGAACCAACACAAAACCGTAAGTGCAGAGCGGCAGATCCGCGATATGCCCGCCAATAGAACCAACACAAAACCGTAAACGCAGAGCGGCAGTCCGCGATATGCCCGCCGTCAGAACCAACACAAAACCGTAAACGCAGAGCGGCAGATCCGCGATATGCCCGCCGATAGAACCAACACAAAACCGTAAACGCAGAGCGGCAGATCCGCCATATGCCTGCCGATAGAACCAACACAAAACCGTAAAGGCAGAGCGGCAGATCCGCGATATGCCCGCCGTCAGAACCAACACAAAACCGTAAGTGCAGAGCGGCAGATCCGCGATATGCCCGCCGATAGAACCAACACAAAACCGTAAACGCAGAGCGGCAGTCCGCGATATGCCCGCCGTCAGAACCAACACAAAACCGTAAACGCAGAGCGGCAGATCCGCCATATGCCCGCCGTCAGAACCAACACAAAACCGTAAACGCAGAGCGGCAGATCCGCGATATGCCCGCCGACACAACCAACACAAAACCGTAAACGCAGAGCGGCAGATCCGCGATATGCCCGCCGTCAGAACCAACACAAAACCGTAAACGCAGAGCGGCAGATCCGCAATATGCCCGCCGACACAACCAACACAAAACCGTAAACGCAGAGTGGCAGATCCGCGATATGCCCGCCGTCAGAACCAACACAAAACCGTAAACGCAGAGCGGCAGATCCGCGATATGCCTGCTGATAGAACCAACACAAAACCGTAAACGCAGAGCGGCAGATCCGCGATATGCCCGCCGTCAGAACCAACACAAAACCGTAAACGCAGAGCGGCAGATCCGCGATATGCCCGCCGATAGAACCAACACAAAACCGTAAACGCAGAGCGGCAGATCCGCGATATGACCGCCGTCAGAACCAACACAAAACCGTAAACGCAGAGCGGTAGATCCGCGATATGCCCGCCGATAGAACCAACACAAAACTGTAAACGCAGAGCGGCAGATCCGCCATATGCCCGCCGACACAACCAACACAAAACCGTAAACGCAGAGCGGCAGATCCGCCATATGCCCGCCGACACAATCAACACAAAACCGTAAACGCAGAGCGGCAGATCCGCCATATGCCCGCCGTCAGAACCAACACAAAACCGTAAACGCAGAGCGGCAGGACATGCAAGGATCTACAAGCTCATCGCCCATGAGCCAATACTGTAAGGCAGGGAATCAAGCCCGCACTCACCAGCGCCGCTCCCGTTGATGTCAATGAGCGCTACGTTCCGCTCCAATGCATCCCGGCGGGCGCTGCCTGGACAGCCGCTTTAGCGGGGTCCACACGGGGCGGACTAACAGTGGCAGCAAAGTGGATGAGATGGGGAAAAGTCATCCACAAGCTTTGGGGGGGGGGGGGGGACGCACAAAGCCCGTTCGAAAATTGGCGCATCTGGCGGAATCTTATCGCCGTTTCCGCTGTGGAATTCACCTTAATGAGTTAATTATACACAAAAAAAAAAAAAAACTATATAACGCATCGAACCCTGCGACTCCAAAATCAGCTGCACCCCAAATACACTGCGTGCAGAAGTATTAGGGCTACTCAGCAGCATATGTGTGCAAGTGCAGCCTATTCACCTGCGCAAACCCTGTGAGACCGCCGGGGCTGCAGGGCATGAGAGTCAGTACGATTACAAGGCGCACAGAATCCGCGCTGCAGTTACCCTCAACGCCTTAATGTACCCAAGCCATTCATTCTTCTCGCTTCTGGAGATCGCAGAGGGTGGGCGGCTCCTCGGCTGCTGCGCTCGACTCGCTTCTGGAGATCGCAGAGGGTGGGCGGCTCCTCAGCTGCTGCGCTCGACTCGCTTCTGGAGATCGCAGAGGGTGGGCGGCTCCTCGGCTGCAGCGCTCGACTCGCTTCTGGAGATCGCAGAGGGTGGGCGGCTCCTCGGCTGCAGCGCTCGACTCGCTTCTGGAGATCGCAGAGGGTGGGCGGCTCCTCAGCTGCAGCGCTCGACTCGCTTCTGGAGATCGCAGAGGGTGGGCGGCTCCTCGGCTGCTGCGCTCGACTCGCTTCTGGAGATCGCAGAGGGTGGGCGGCTCCTCGGCTGCTGCGCTCGACTCGCTTCTGGAGATCGCAGAGGGTGGGCGGCTCCTCGGCTGCAGCGCTCGACTCACTTCTGGAGATCGCAGAGGGTGGGCGGCTCCTCGGCTGCAGCGCTCGACTCGCTTCTGGAGATCGCAGAGGGTGGGCGGCTCCTCGGCTGCAGCGCTCGACTCACTTCTGGAGATCGCAGAGGGTGGGCGGCTCCTCGGCTGCAGCGCTCGACTCACTTCTGGAGATCGCAGAGGGTGGGCGGCTCCTCGGCTGCAGCGCTCGACTTGCTTCTGGAGATCGCAGAGGGTGGGCGGCTCCTCGGCTGCAGCGCTCAACTCGCTTCTGGAGATCGCAGAGGGTGGGCGGCTCCTCGGCTGCAACGCTCGACTCGCTTCTGGAGATCGCAGAGGGTGGGCGGCTCCTCGGCTGCAGCGCTCGACTCGCTTCTGGAGATCGCATAGGGTGGGCGGCTCCTCGGCTGCAGCGCTCGACTCGCTTCTGGAGATCGCAGAGGGTGGGCGGCTCCTCGGCTGCAGCGCTCGACTCGCTTCTGGAGATCGCAGAGGGTGGGCGGCTCCTCGGCTGCTGCGCTCGACTCGCTACTGGAGATCGCAGAGGGTGGGCGGCTCCTCGGCTGCAGCGCTCGACTCGCTACTGGAGATCGCAGAGGGTGGGCGGCTCCTCGGCTGCAGCGCTCGACTCGCTTCTGGAGATCGCAGAGGGTGGGCGGCTCCTCGGCTGCTGCGCCTCTGCATGCGTCTGCTGTCAGATCCCGGGACAATGGAGGAGCACGAACCCTTCTAGTCCAGTCACTGACTTGGATCAGATTCAGTAGTTTGCCGCTGGTAACACAAGCAGACAAGACCCCGCTAGGGGGGTGTGAATACTTTTTGGAGCCACTGTGGTCATGTGTGACCCCCTCAGCAAAAGGGAACTGGAAGCTGCAAAATCTTTAATGCTTAATGCATAGCGCTGGGCTCCTTAAAGAGACACAATGCCAGGCGTCCTCTATAGTTCTGCCTGTCAACTCTCCTGATCTGTCTTTCCTGTGCATTGAACTCCTCTGTTATTCTTCCGGGAAACAGGCTGTGTCCTCATAGTTCAATGGTCAGTGTGGGGGGTTGAGCCCCCTTGACAAAGGAAACATACCGTAAGCTTATTTGTAATTTTCCGAGAGGAATAACAGAGGAACAGTGCAACAGAAAGCTGTAAGAAAAAAGTATTTCCTACTACAGAGATGTTGCGAGATGGGAGGAGGGGTAGGAATAGGTTTGGACTGATATGGCTGATAACAGAGAGCACTAGAAACGGCTGGGGTCTCAGCTACAGCCTTGTCAGGTTACATCGCGGCGTTAAGCGAGAGGCCCATCCTGCTATTAACGGAGCGGCATAGTAAACGCAGATGCATGAGCTCCGGCGCACCTCCTGGGGCCGCGGCGGACGGCCGGACGCTCGCTGCTTTCCCTTTATTTCCTGTTATTGCTTTACTAAAATAGACTTCATTCAATTATGAGAAGCCGCGGCACGAGCGCCAGAAGCGCGCCGCCCGCAAGACACGAGTCCAAGGTGTCCGGCAGAGAGAACGCACCGCGGGGTCACTAAAGGGGTGCTCCGCCTCAGCCCCCCTCTATAGACCTGTTGGTGCAGCCATGCACGGCCGTCAGCCCCCCATCAGCGGCTCCTTAGAGACCCCCGCAGTAACAAGATGGCGGGCGGCGAGGCTCTGAGGCGCATCCACACGTCAGCAGGCAGCTTCAGTCCGTGATACGAGCGCAGATATTCCGGGTGTGCCTGGTCTTTCTTGCATCCTTCTCCTTGGATGTACATTCAGCGCGGTTCGTGTGCGGACAAAGAAAAACGCAAGAACATATCCCGCATGTTGGCGGCGCGGCTTCTGACGCCACACGAGCGCGATACAAACCGATGGCGTCCGTACTGCGCACATAACGAGCCTTACTGAGCAGCAGTGCATTGTGCGCCATGTGGGGGTCCCTCTCGGGGGGCTGATCGCCCCACAGTTACTGGGCGTATCGGAGCTACACCTCTGATGGACGCAGTGGCATAGACAAACTGGCATCCGTCGCCAGGAGGCTGCCGCGCCCGCACGTCACACGGTGTACTCTTACCGGACGCGTCTGTATCCACCGGTGATAGTAGGGTGTCCCGTGGCCACAAGGACACCTTCTGGCATCAGCTGAGTGCCAATGCACGTTTGGCGTATGCGCCAACGGCTTTAATAGCGCCCAGCGGACAGAATGTACCCACTGAACGCACCAATAAGCACTCCGAGTCGGCGGGCCGCATGACGAACGACCATGGGCCAATTCTCTTTATGTGGCATCGCAGGCGGCAGCGTCCTCGCCAACGTGCGTTCCCATGGCAGAACGCCACCGCTAAAAACAGCACCAACATACGCGGCTTTCTGCAACTGTTCTTGCCACAGGTCCGCAGCGGATTTAGCCCGGCCAATGGGTGAGGGCGCAATTCTGATGCATCCCCATCAGTTTCCACGTCAAGTTGCGACGTCACTTCCTGGGGCGGAAATCGGATTTTCCGCTTTGGAATGCCGCAAGTGGATTTTGCGCATTGGCAGGGAGGGGCCTCATTCACAAGGGCTTACAACGCCCCCCGATTAGTATTGGTTGCTCAGATCAGCGGATCGTTCATGACACTTTCGGTTACATGGAAAAAAATAGTCCATCTCGCCGATACGAACAGGCCCCACCCCTGTCGCTCCGCACGTACGCTACGGGCACCGACCGCTCCAATCGCCATGAAGGTGTCAATTAGAAATATCAGCGTAGCTCGCTATTCCCTCGGACGCCGCCAACTGTGATGCATCCAGTGACTGCGGTCAAACGCCGCACACAATACGGTGCAGCAGAACCTAAACCCCCCCACCGTCTGCAGTAACCCTGGGGGGCCGGGGGGCCGGGCACAGCAGTGCAGGACGATGCGTCCCCTCATACTACCAATACGAGGAGCTTTAGAGGGTCCCCAGTCATCAATGAGGTGCGAACACATTACATCTTACAGAGGGTCCCACATTCAGGACCCCCGAGGACCGCTGACCAGCAGCGCTCCTGTATAACAGACTTAGATGAATGGTCGCAATGTGATCCTACGTGGGAGAGACGCAGGGTCAGCGGTCGTTGGGGGTCTTCGCTGCGTTTACACGAGTGAGTTCCATATCGGTCTCACGCACATGCGAGCGCGACATAACAAGGCATCCGTGATGCGAGCGCGACATTACAAGGCATCCGTGATGCGAGCGCGACATAACAAGGCATCCGTGATGCGAGCGCGACATTACAAGGCATCCGTGATGCGAGCGCGACATTACAAGGCATCCGTGATGCGAGCGCGACATTAGAAGGCATCCGTGATGCGAGCGCGACATTAGAAGGCATCCGTGATGCGAGCGCGACATTATAAGGCATCCGTGATGCGAGCGCGACATTACAAGGCATCCGTGATGCGAGCGCGACATTACAAGGCATCCGTGATGCGAGCGCGACATTAGAAGGCATCCGTGAAGCGAGCGCGACATTATAAGGCATCCGTGATGCGAGCGCGACATTTTTAAGGCATCTGTGATGCGAGCGCGACATTAGAAGGCATCCGTGAAGCGAGCGCGACATTATAAGGCATCCGTGAAGCGAGCGCGACATTATAAGGCATCCGTGAAGCGAGCGCGACATTATAAGGCATCCGTGATGCGAGCGCGACATAAGGCATCCGTGAAGCGAGCGCGACATTATAAGGCATCCGTGATGCGAGCGCGACATAAGGCATCCGTGATGCGAGCGCGACATTTTTAAGGCATCCGTGATGCGAGCGAGACATTAGAAGGCATCTGGCGATGCAAGCGCAACATTAGAAGGCATCCGTGATGCGAGCGCGACATTAGAAGGCATCTGGCGATGCAAGCGCAACATTAGAAGGCATCCGTGATGCAAGCGCAACATTAGAAGGCATCCGTGATGCGAGCGCAACATTAGAAGGCATCCGTGATGCGAGCGCGACATTAGTAGGCATCAATGATGCGAGCGCGACATTACAAGGCATCCGTGATGAGAGCGCGACATTACAAGGCATCCGTGATGCGAGCGCGACATTACAAGGCATCCGTGATGCGAGCGCGACATTAGAAGTCAGGAGCAGTACAGGATACGTAATGTATGTACACAGTGACTCCACCAGCAGAATAGTGAGTGCAGCTCTGGGGTATAATACAGGATGTAACTCAGGAGCAGTACAGGATAAGTAATGTATGTACACAGTGACTCCATCAGCAGGATAGTGAGTGCAGCTCTGGAGTAGAACACAGGATAAGTAATGTATGTACACAGTGACTCCACCAGCAGAATAGTGAGTGCAGCTCTGGAGTATAATACAGGATGTAACTCAGGATCAGTACAGGATAAGTAAGGTATGTACACAGTGACTCCACCAGCAGGATAGTGAGTGCAGCTCTGGAGTAGAATACAGGATAAGTAATGTATGTACACAGTGACTCCACCAGCAGAATAGTGAGTGCAGCTCTGGAGTATAATACAGGATGTAACTCAGGAGCAGTACAGGATAAGTAATGTATGTACACAGTGACTCCACCAGCATAATAGGGAGTGCAGCTCTGGAGTATAATACAGGATGTAACTCAGGATCAGTACAGGATAAGTTATGTATGTACACAGTGACTCCACCAGCAGAATAGTGAGTGCAGCTCTGGGGTATAATACAGGATAAGTAATGTATGTACACAGTGACTCCACCAGGAGCAGAATAGTGAGCGCAGCTCTGCAGTATAATACAGGATGTAACTCAGGATCAGTACAGGATAAGTAATGTATGTACACAGTGACTCCACCAGGAGCAGAATAGTGAGTGCAGCTCTGGAGTATAATACAGGATGTAACTCAGGAGCAGTACAGGATAAGTAATGTATGTACACAGTGACTCCACCAGGAGCAGAATAGTGAGTGCAGCTCTGGAGTATAATACAGGATGTAACTCAGGAGCAGTACAGGCTAAGTAATGTATATACACAGTGACTCCACCAGCAGAATAGTGAGTGCAGCTCTGGGGTATAATACAGGATGTAACTCAGGATCAGTACAGGATAAGTTATGTATGTACACAGTGACTCCACCAGCAGAATAGTGAGTGCAGCTCTGGGGTATAATACAGGATGTAACTCAGGATCAGTACAGGATAAGTAATGTATGTACACAGTGACTCCACCAGCAGAATAGTGAGTGCAGCTCTGGGGTATAATACAGGATAAGTAATGTATGTACACAGTGACTCCACCAGGAGCAGAATAGTGAGTGCAGCTCTGGAGTATAATACAGGATGTAACTCAGGAGCAGTACAGGATAAGTAATGTATGTACACAGTGACTCCACCAGGAGCAGAATAGTGAGTGCAGCTCTGGAGTATAATACAGGATGTAACTCAGGAGCAGTACAGGATAAGTAATGTATGTACACAGTGACTCCACCAGCAGAATAGTGAGTGCAGCTCTGGAGTATAATACAGGATCAGTGCAGGACAAGTGATATTATTAGAGACATTATCAACTTTTCATGTAGATTAAATCCTTGTGTGTTGACTTACAACTTCCCATAATGGAGTCACATGAAGGATTCATGTAGTTCCTGCACAGTGTAGACACGGGAGGCCCCTGTAGCTGCACCAGGTGGTCTTCCGGGGCCCATGAAGCCAGTATGAGTCTATATAGCGTAAAGAGATGCTGAATGTACACAGGCAGGACTAATCGCAGCACATTGCGTGTTTGCTCTACGCCGTCATTATTGCGCCACGTGTTCTTTAACTTTCGAATTCCGAAGAAGAAAGTAAATTGTTGTTTATAGGACATCAAACCTCCCACATAATGATCCCCTTCATGATGTGCAGCGAGGGCAGAGAACAAGTATCCAACCTCTAGATACAAGGGGCGCCGCATCAGCAGCGTATAAAGTATCACTGCAAGGCCGCAAGGTCTCCCTTGTTACTAATAAGTACGACAACGCCGTCACCAAGGCCAGAAGGATGGGCCGATCACCGGCGTCTACAACGCAATCTACGAGTATCGCTGACCTGCAGGGAATAGGATGGCGCTACAGAAGCAAGAAATGATTCCACAATGTGCTACAACATTCTTAAGGGGGTCTCCATCATGGACAAGCCCTTCTACTTACAAGAGTCCTCCGACAATAAACGGGTCACTACATTCTGGCTATGTCGGTCAGTAAAGTTTTAATTTCCCTGCAGCGCCTCCAGAGGGGAAATGAAGCATTACACAGTGTCCATTACCATCAATGGGAGGTCTGTGTAACAGAGGGCAGGCTGAGGCTGTAAATGCTCTCCCCTTAAGGGTTGGTCCTGAGTACATGATCAGCGGCATGCCTGTCACAGTGCTGCACGTTTTGTGGCAACTGTTGCCTGGTGTAAGACCCCCGCCCTCAGGTCCGTGACGCCACATCTATAGGTCACATTGCCTGAGAGCAGCTCAGTCTTATTCTAGTGAATGGGATTGAACCGCAATACCCACAACAGCCACTATGAAATGTACGGTGCTGTGCCTGATAGAGAATGAAGGGACAGCGGCACTCACCCGAGGCGCACTGTCCAGTCAATCAGCTGACTGGCGGGGATCCTGAGCGGCAGGGCCCCAACGATCAGCTACAGATGGCCTAGATCACACAGCTCATCCGTATTGGAGTCCCAAAAAACTGTTCTAACCCAGATAAGCCCTTTAGGGAGGATGCCGATCACACGATCACAAGGTTATGATAACACAAAAGCAAATCTACAGCCAATATTAGAGACGTGTAGCGGGAGCAGCAGGAGGGAGACGGACATGACATTTTACCAGGGGCGAGGGGGCAGTCACTTGGTGTAAGGTGACGATTAATAATGCATGGCGTTACTCCGCTTCCTCCTATCTAATATTACATTCAGCTTAATGCATCTCTGCACTTTCATGATAAGCTGCCGTTTGTGTACATGAGGAATAGCCCTGTATGTGGCCATTATCGGACTTGTATCCTGCATTTATCACCAGTCTTCATCATTGACTCCAAGTTATCCCTGAGCTAACGGGTGGAAGAGGGGCGCTGTTATGTGGTCCCCATACACTGTACACATAGGGGAGCAGGATCTCATCTATATCTGAGCTGGTGGGTGTAGACTGCTGCTATGATGTCTCCATACACTATATACATAGGAGAGCAGGATCTCTTCTCTATCTCTGAGCTGGTGGGTGTAGACTGCTGCTATGATGTCTCTATACACTGCACACATAGGAGAGCAGGATCTCTTCTCCATCTCTGAGCTGGTGGGTATAGACTGCTGCTATGATGTCTCCATACACTGTACACATAGGAGAGCAGGATCTCTTCTCTATCTCTGAGCTGGTGGGTGTAGACTGCTGCTATGATGTCTCCATACACTGTACACATAGGAGAGCGAGATCTCTTCTCCATCTCTGAGCTGGTGGGTGTAGACTGCTGCTATGATGTCTCCATACACAGTACACATAGGAGAGCAGGATCTCTTCTCCATATCTGAGCTGGTGGGTGTAGACTGCTGCTATGATGTCTCCATACACTGTACATATAGGAGAGCAGGATCTCTTCTCTATCTCTGAGCTGGTGGGTGTAGACTGCTGCTATGATGTCTCCATACACTGTACACATAGAGAAGAGATTCTGCTCTCCTATCTCTGAGCTGGTGGGTGTAGACTGCTGCTATGATGTCTCCATACACAGTACACATAGGAGAGCAGGATCTCTTCTCCATATCTGAGCTGGTGGGTGTAGACTGCTGCTATGATGTCTCCATACACTGTACACATAGGAGAGCAGGATCTATCTCTGAGCTGGTGGGTGTAGACTGCTGCTATGATGTCTCCATACACTGTACACATAGGAGAGCAGGATCTCTTCTCCATATCTGAGCTGGTGGGTGTAGACTGCTGCTATGATGTCTCCATACACTGTACACATAGGAGAGCAGGATCTCTTCTCTATCTCTGAGCTGGTGGGTGTAGACTGCTGCTATGATGTCTCCATACACTGTACACATAGGAGAGCAGGATCTCTTCTCCATCTCTGAGCTGGTGGGTGTAGACTGCTGCTATGATGTCTCCATACACTGTACACATAGGAGAGCAGGATCTCTTCTCTATCTCTGAGCTGGTGGGTGTAGACTGCTGCTATGATGTCTCCATACACTGTACACATAGGAGAGCAGGATCTCTTCTCCATCTCTAAGCTGGTGGGTGTAGACTGCTGCTATGATGTCTCCATACACTGTACACATAGGAGAGCAGAATCTCTTCTCTATCTCTGAGCTGGTGGGTGTAGACTGCTGCTATGATGTCTCCATACACTGCACACATAGGAGAGTAGGATCTCTTCTCTATATCTGAGCTGGTGGGTGTAGACTGCTATGATGTCTCCATACACTGTACACATAGGAGAGCGAGATCTCTTCTCCATCTCTGAGCTGGTGGGTGTAGACTGCTGCTATGATGTCTCCATACACTGTACACATAGGAGAGCAGGATCTCTTCTCTATATCTGAGCTGGTGGGTGTAGACTGCTGCTATGATGTCTCCATACACTGTACACATAGGAGAGCAGGATCTCTTCTCTATCTCTGAGCTGGTGGGTGTAGACTGCTGCTATGATGTCTCTATACACTGTACACATAGGAGAGCAGGATCTCTTCTCTATATCTGAGCTGGTGGGTGTAGTCTGCTGCTATGATGTCTCCATACACTGTACACATAGGAGAGCAGGATCTCTTCTCTATATCTGAGCTGGTGGGTGTAGACTGCTGCTATGTCTCCATACACTGTACACATAGGAGAGCAGGATCTCTTCTCTATATCTGAGCTGGTGGGTGTAGACTGCTGCTATGATGTCTCCATACACTATATACATAGGAGAGCAGGATCTCTTCTCTATCTCTGAGCTGGGGGGTGTAGACTGCTGCTATGATGTCTCCATACACTGTACACATAGGAGAGCAGGATCTCTTCTCTATCTCTGAGCTGGTGGGTGTAGACTGCTGCTATGATGTCCCCATACACTGTACACATAGGAGAGCAGGATCTCTTCTCTATCTCTGAGCTGGTGGGTGTAGACTGCTGCTATGATGTCTCCATACACTGTACACATAGGAGAGCAGGATCTCTTCTCTATCTCTGAGCTGGTGGGTGTAGACTGCTGCTATGATGCCTCCACACACTGTATACATAGGAAAGCAGGATCTCTTCTCTATCTCTGAGCTGGTGGGTGTAGACTGCTGCTATGATGACTCCATACACTGTACACATAGGAGAGCAGGATCTCCTCTCTATCTCTGAGCTAGTGGGTGTAGATTGCTACTATGATGTCTCCATACACTGTACACATAGGAGAGCAGGATCTCTTCTCTATCTCTGAGCTGGTGGGTGTAGAGTGCTACTATGATGTCTCCATACACTATATACATAGGAGAGCAGGATCTCTTCTCTATCTCTGAGCTGGTGGGTGTAGACTGCTGCTATGATGTCTCCACACACTGTATACATAGGAAAGCAGGATCTCTTCTCTATCTCTGAGCTGGTGGGTGTAGACTGCTGCTATGATGACTCCATACACTGTACACATAGGAGAGCAGGATCTCTTCTCTATCTCTGAGCTGGTGGGTGTAGACTGCTGCTATGATGACTCCATACACTGTACACATAGGAGAGCAGGATCTCTTCTCTATATCTTTGTATTTTTAGAGGACTCCATTTCCTTATATACCCTGAGATCCATCTATCGGCTCCAGGAGGATTGGTGGGAGCAGCGCAGGAGTCCTCACGTTTTGTAGTCCATGTACGCTTTATATGACGCTCTGGGGTAGAATTATCAAACAATTTATGTCACAAAATGTTGGATAAAGTCGCAATGTTCCTTGTCAAAATTTGCAGCTTTTACCTTTTCTTGGCACTTTTACAACTGGCAAGAAAAAAAAGGGTAGTATATAGTGGAGGTCGCTGTGGCCTCCTGCGGCCCTTCATATTTTAGGTCAAGTTGCACGGTCATAACTAGAGATGAGCGAGCGTACTCGGAAAAGCACTACTCGCTCGAGTAATTTGCTTTATCCGAGTATCGCTGTGCTCGTCCCTGAAGATTCGGGTGCCGGCACGGAGCGGGGAGCTGCAGGGGAGAGCGGGGAGGAACGGAGGGGAGATCTTTCTCTCCCTCTCTCCCGCCCGCTCTCCCCTGCTCCCCGCTGCGACTCACCTGTCAGCCGCAGCGGCACCCCAATCTTCAGACCCGAGCACAGCGATACTCGGATAAAGCCAATTACTCGAGCGAGTAGTGCTTATCCGAGTACGCTCGCTCATCTCTACTCATAACCAAGGATCACCCGAGTTCAGGAGCAATGGCCACCATGTGCGTGCATGCCCTAACACCACGACTGATGGGGCCCTAACACCACGACTGATGGGGCCCTAACACCACGACTGATGGGGCCCTAACACCACGACTGATGGGGCCCTAACACCACGACTGATGGGGCCCTAACACCACGACTGCAGGAAAGTACTGATGGGACCCTAACACCACGACTGATGGGGCCCTAACACCACGACTGCAGGAGAGTACTGATGGGACCCTAACACCACGACTGATGGGGCCCTAACACCACGACTGCAGGAAAGTACTGATGGGGCCCTAACACCACGACTGATGGGGCCCTAACACCACGACTGATGGGGCCCTAACACCACGACTGATGGGGCCCTAACACCACGACTGATGGGGCCCTAACACCACGACTGATGGGGCCCTAACACCACGACTGATGGGGCCCTAACACCACGACTGATGGGGCCCTAACACCACGACTGATGGGGCCCTAACACTACGACTGATGGGGCCCTAACACTACGACTGATGGGGCCCTAACACTACGACTGATGGGGCCCTAACACTACGACTGATGGGGCCCTAAAACTACGACTGATGGGGCCCTAACACTACGACTGATGGGGCCCTAACACTACGACTGCATTAAGTACTGATGGGGCCCTAACACTACGACTGATGGGGCCCTAACACCACGACTGCACTAAGTACTGATGGGGCCCTAACACCACGACTGATGGGGCCCTAACACCACGACTGCACTAAGTACTGATGGGGCCCAAGCGCTGGTGTAAATCATAGTAGGAATGTGCCCAGCGCAGTCGGTGTAGTTATCCATCAGGTCAGTGAGCAGTCAGCTGGAAACAGCCCATGGGAATACGCCGTTAGATGAATCCGTACTCCAGCGTCCTTTACTGGGACCGGCGCAAGATACAGCAATTTTATTGAACGGGTACCAAAGTTTCAATTTCTCACATTTTCAGGATTTCTGCTTGCTCTCAGTGAATGGAAACCATGCTCGACCCCCAGAACGGACCCGCCACTCCTAGCTGAGTGTTAGCTGAGATTGTATCAAACAACCGCAAAACTCCCTCTCCTGAGCCGCTAGTTTGCTACAAAGTATCAGTTGGGATATTTCTGGATGCCACATAGATGCCGTCTCAGGACGTGCCCTGCGCCCCCACAGCTTGTCTGCCCCCAAGCCGTCTCAGGAGGTTCCCTGCGCCCCCACAGCTTGTCTGCCCCCAAGCCGTCTCAGGACGTTCCCTGCGCCCCCACAGCTTGTCTGCCCCCAAGCCGTCTCAGGACGTTCCCTGCGCCCCCACAGCCTGTCTGCCCCCAAGCCGTCTCAGGACGTTCCCTGCGCCCCCACAGCTTGTCTGCCCCCAAGCCGTCTCAGGACGTTCCCTGCGCCCCCACAGCTTGTCTGCCCCCAAGCCGTCTCAGGACGTTCCCTGCGCCCCCACAGCTTGTCTGCCCCCAAGCCGTCTCAGGACGTTCCCTGCGCCCCCACAGCTTGTCTGCCCCCAAGCCGTCTCAGGACGTTCCCTGCGCCCCCACAGCTTGTCTGCCCCCAAGCCGTCTCAGGACGTTCCCTGCGCCCCCACAGCTTGTCTGCCCCCAAGCCGTCTCAGGACGTTCCCTGCGCCCCCACAGCTTGTCTGCCCCCAAGCCGTCTCAGGACGTTCCCTGCGCCCCCACAGCTTGTCTGCCCCCAAGCCGTCTCAGGACGTTCCCTGCGCCCCCACAGCTTGTCTGCCCCCAAGCCGTCTCAGGACGTTCCCTGCGCCCCCACAGCTTGTCTGCCCCCAAGCCGTCTCAGGACGTTCCCTGCGCCCCCACAGCTTGTCTGCCCCCAAGCCGTCTCAGGACGTTCCCTGCGCCCCCACAGCTTGTCTGCCCCCAAGCCGTCTCAGGACGTTCCCTGCGCCCCCACAGCTTGTCTGCCCCCAAGCCGTCTCAGGACGTTCCCTGCGCCCCCACAGCTTGTCTGCCCCCAAGCCGTCTCAGGACGTTCCCTGCGCCCCCACAGCTTGTCTGCCCCCAAGCCGTCTCAGGACGTTCCCTGCGCCCCCACAGCTTGTCTGCCCCCAAGCCGTCTCAGGACGTGCCCTGCGCCCCCACAGCTTGTCTGCCCCCAAGCCGTCTCAGGACGTGCCCTGCGCCCCCACAGCTTGTCTACCCCCAAGCCGTCTCAGGACGTTCCCTGCGCTCCCACACCTCGTTTGCCCCCAAGCCGTCTCAGGACGTTCCTTGCGCCCCCACAACTCGTCTGCCCCCAAGCCGTCTCAGGACGTTCCCTGCGCCCCCACAGCTTGTCTGCCCCCAAGCCGTCTCAGGACGTTCTCTGCGCCCCCACAGCTTGTCTACCCCCAAGCCGTCTCAGGACGTTCCCTGCGCCCCCACAGCTTGTCTGCCCCCAAGTCGTCTCAGGACGTTCCCTGCGCCCCCACAGCTTGTCTGCCCCCAAGTCGTCTCAGGACGTTCCCTGCGCCCCCACAGCTTGTCTGCCCCCAAGCCGTCTCAGGACGTTCCCTGCGCCCCCACAGCTTGTCTGCCCCCAAGCCGTCTCAGGACGTTCCCTGCGCTCCCACAGCTTGTCTGCCCCCAAGCAGTCTCAGGACGTTCCCTGCGCCCCCACAGCTTGTCTGCCTCATTTCTAAGCCGTGATTTGCAGTTGCTGCAAATTTTTATATGAAATTTGGTAAAACCCAGAAGACGACGACGAGTGAGGAGTCGGAGCGGTGCGTTGGCCCCTGCGTTATCGCTGTCGCAGCTGTCGCTCCTCCTGGGGCTTCATCATCGTCCTCCTACCAGCAGCGGGCCGATGAAGGAGACTCATGAGAGCTGATACACTCCTACAGTTCTGGGACAGCCGGGAACTGCCAACGGGAGCGCTCCACCATGCCTCCCAGCTTTCCCAGTCCTCAGGATATATCAGACCAGATCCCGGCATGGCAGGTACAGCACTGTACATGTCATAGTGGCAGTACCCGGTATAGCTGCCCTGTGACAAATGAGCAGAGGCCACGGCGGGTCCCCACTGACTCCTATGCTGAGGACACAGGTCATCGATGTCCTAATCCCAGAAAACCCCTTTAATAGTTTGACGACAACTTAAAAGAAACCCTTTAAATGGGGTTCAAGGATGAGTTCAGTGGAGGGCTTCTCTATAAGACCTGATGCTCGGCACAACCCTCTCCCAGCGAGCTGCAGGCTCTTCTCAGATGCTTTCTGCATACAGTAGCGGCCGCCATTTCTCCTTACATGGTGGGCACCTGCAGAACCCCCCGAGGAGCCTCCGCAGAGTGGCCACTCAGTGCCCGCCAACGCTTTCAGGTCATTTACTTGTTACCCCCCACCAAGCTGGGGGCTCATTATACCAACTTCAGAAGGATGGAAGGCGGAGTCAACCTTGACCAGGCTACCTCGACCATGCGAGGATTGAACCTTTCCGGTCATGAGCGAGAGCTTAGGACTGTACCACTGCGCCACACGGGGCTTTACAATCGGACGTGCCGCCTGTGACTGGCAGAACATACAAATCACCAGGAACATTAGTATCACTGCAGGGAATGTGGGAACAGAACATCGCCCCTCCTGTCAGACGTGACACAGGGGGGCCCGGTCTGCAGGCGTGCCGCTGCAGAGTATGACCCCCACTGATGTGACAGACATTACCGAAATACCAGCGGTGCCCACACACAGAGAACGCAGGCCGATGCCAGGGCTGACGCTGCAGTAAACCACTCAGTCCTCGGCTGCGTCTACGAACACTGCGGCAGAAAGACGGCAAATATTAGTAAACACAGAAGGGAAGAGAAGCCTCGACGCCTCCTGCCAAGTCTGCTTGTAAGATGCTACTTCCTGAGGCCTTCTACCAACCCGCCACAAACCCGCCAGACTCTTCGGGGTTAATAAGCGCACTTCTTATTCAGTCTTCTACAGAAGCTGGACGCCAGTTGCTGCTGGCGCCCCACAAAGAGCCCAGAAGGGATTGCAATGGTACATAAATCTTCAATGGCATGCAGCAACAGCTCTCTGCCCTGTGTCAGTCTACACTGAAGTGCGGGGGTTTTATTCAGGAGGATGCACACGGCTGTAGCTCCTGTCAATATGGGGAAGTTCTGCAAGGCATGAAATGTGGAAATATCCAGGAAAACCATCATCTTTCGCAAGAAGCAAATACATCTAGATTATTGTGTGGTGTGAGAGAAGATCCTGAGGAGCCCGCAGTCACAACGTGTTCCAACAGTGACTACTGATGCCCAATCTTCTCAGTGGGGTCCGCTCCTCGGGACCCCCAGTGATCAGCGGCCGGTATTGCAGTCACTGTTCCCACCGAATCCAAAGCAATACCAACCCGGACCACCGCCGACCGCCGGATCCATCAGCCCTGCAGCTGTCCCACCATCCACCTGCTCTGGTCATAAAAGGACCACCTCTTTAGGTCACCTGTGGTGACCCCCGCGTACCTGTCCAATGGCTGTGTGCAGGCGGCCTCTGTACTGCGGATGTGCCAGCCGTCGCCAAAATAGAACATGCTACGATTTTCCCCCCAAGCGTAGAATCGCAGTTGATTTCCACTCGTAGGCAGGGAAAAGCGGTTTTACGCAGCACGTTAGGCCTCATGACCGCGGCACGTGCGGATTCTGTGAGTCCCACACTGCATCTGCCCGTGCCCGCAGACAGTGAGCCCTGCTTACCCGACTCCCCCGGCAGCGGTGTCCTCGCGGATCTCTCCGCTTCCATGTTCGCTGTACTGCGCATGGTCCTCACGGTTTGCCTCACGGACATGCGCAGCACAGTTTTTAAATCTCTTGCTTTCCCGTGGTCCAGCGGCACGTCTGCAGTGCCAGCTACGGGCGTGCCGCCGATCGGACGGCCTCCACTAACGTCAATGGAAGCCGTCCGTGTGGGAACCGCACAAAAATGGAGCAGGCTGCGATTTGTTTTCCGGACCGCATCCGCCTGCTTTTAATCCATCTGCGGACGCCCGTGCTTCTCCGCGGTGGCGGGACCTGCGGATCTCCAACACCAATTCCGCAAATGAAATTTGCCGGTGGACATTGGGCCTTTTATGGACAGTATCTGCGGTGGGGTCCGGGGGAGGACGCCCGCTCCAGACCCCGCAGTGCATAAAAGCCCGTGTGCAGGCGGCCTTAAAGGGATGTTCCCATCACTGTACGACTCGGTAGAGGTGGCTACAGCGCTGCGGCCCCCTGGTAGTACCTACAACAGGAGGGAATAGGGCCTCGCTGCAGCGCTGTGCATCCCCTCCACCCATCAGAAAGAGCGCCTTAACCCCTTAGTGACGGCTAGGGCCTCGCTGCAGCGCTGTGCATCCCCTCCACCCATCAGAAAGAGGTCCTTAACCCCTTAGGGACGGCTAGGGCCTCGCTGCAGCGCTGTGCATCCCCTCCACCCATCAGAAAGAGCGCCTTAACCCCTTAGTGACGGCTAGGGCCTCGCTGCAGCGCTGTGCATCCCCTCCACCCATCAGAAAGAGCGTCTTAACCCCTTAGTGACAGCTAGGGCCTCGCTGCAGCGCTGTGCATCCCCTCCACCCATCAGAAAGAGGTCCTTAACCCCTTAGTGACGGCTAGGGCCTCGCTGCAGCGCTGTGCATCCCCTCCACCCATCAGAAAGAGCGTCTTAACCCCTTAGTGACAGCTAGGGCCTCGCTGCAGCGCTGTGCATCCCCTCCACCCATCAGAAAGAGGTCCTTAACCCCTTAGTGATGGCTAGGGCCTCGCTGCAGCGCTGTGCATCCCCTCCACCCATCAGAAAGAGGTCCTTAACCCCTTAGTGACAGCTAGGCCCCCCCCCCCGGCTGGCAGGTCTGCGGTCCTGTAGTATGATGGAGATCCGCTCTTCGGGGTCATTCGGGGTCATCCCACACGCTCTCCCTACAGGCCGGGTCGGAGGAGCATCGCTCAGGATCTGCAGCATATTAACGTGCCCACACCAAGCCATCAGCTGGTAAAGCATCCAGAGGAAGGTTTGTGCCCGGCTCATGTGACTGGCGAGCCCGGCGCGGAGAGACGCGGAAAACCAGTGGAAAATGAAATCTTGTATATCCTGAGAGGAATCTGCCAAGGAAACAGATGGTTTCTTCCAAGACGCGGCTGGCTGAGACTTCTCGTAGGAGACGCAGATCACGAGACTCCTGAAGAGTCAGATGTGGGGATACCGGAGCGGCGAGGAACACAGAGGAGCGACGGAGTGATGGCGGACACCGAGGCGCCGTCACTAGAGCGCTACAACGCCTGATCACCGGCCGCGAAGCGCTGACCGAGCCCTGAATGTTGGCTGCTGGTTCTCACTCATCACACATAAGGGGCACCTACCTGGCCTGGCACTACCGCCGCACCACCACGTCCCCCGGGCGCACCCCTCCAGCTCCGACCTGCTGTAAATCATACATGAAGCTGTCCACCCGCCCTTCTGACGAGATACACGCTTTGAAAAAGGGTCAGAGAGAAAAGTCAATTTTTGCACAAATACCCGCTTGACCAAAGATGTGAGACTTCGCTACGCCAGAAACTGGCAAACTAGTTTATAGATGCCCCCGGTGAAGGTTACACAGACGAGCGGCGGTCAGAGGCGCATAGATGAGGGGGCGTGCGACACCCGGGACCGCCGTTATAAGGGAGCTCTGGACAGCAGTGCGCATGCACGGATATAGCTGCGGACAGGGAACGCAGCACCGTGCGCCATTCTGCTAGTTACTTTTCTGCAGAGGCCAAAGGCAGCGTGTTGTCCGTGTAACGTCATGTAGAGCACACGGCCGCATCACACGTGATCCCCCCCACACCAATGAGCACGTGAAAAGATCCCTGCAGTGGGGCGTCCCATGGGCACGGGGTGTGTGCGCCGCCCGCTTCTGTGTAGATGTAAACCCGATGCAGGGCAGAAGACCCCACACCCTCCACGGGGCGGCACTGGCACCAGGAAAAGCTACGGCTGGGGCTGAGGCAGATTCTCCTCAGTATATACACATAGAGGTGAGGTAGATTCTCTTCAGTATATACACACATAGAGGTGAGGTAGATTCTCTGCAGTATATACACAGAGAGGTGAGGTAGATTCCCCTCAGTATATACACATAGAGGTGAGGTAGAGTCTCCTCAGTATATACACATAGAGGTGAGGTAGATTCTCCTCAGTATATACACATAGAGGTGAGGTAGATGCTTATCAGTATATACACAGAGGTGAGGTGGATTCTCCTCAGTATATACACACACAGAGGTGAGGTAGATTCTCCTCAGTATATACACATAGAGGGGAGGTAGATTCTCCTCAGTATATACACATAGAGGTGAGGTAGATTCTCCTCAGTATATACACATAGAGGTGAGGTAGATTCTCCTCAGTATATACACATAGAGGGGAGGTAGATTCTCCTCAGTATATACACATAGAGGTGAGGTAGATTCTCTTCAGTATATACACACATAGAGGTGAGGTAGATTCTCTGCAGTATATACACAGAGAGGTGAGGTAGATTCCCCTCAGTATATACACATAGAGGCGAGGTAGATTCTCCTCAGTATATACACATAGAGGTGAGGTAGATTCTCCTCAGTATATACACATAGAGGTGAGGTAGATTCTCCTCAGTATATACACATAGAGGTGAGGTAGATGCTTATCAGTATATACACAGAGGTGAGGTAGATTCTCCTCAGTATATACACATAGAGGGGAGGTAGATTCTCCTCAGTATATACACACACAGAGGGGAGGTAGATTCTCCTCAGTATATACACAGAGAGGTGAGGTAGATTCTCCTCAGTATATACACAGAGAGGTGAGGTAGATTCTCCTCAGTATATACACACAGAGGTGAGGTAGATTCTCCTCAGTATATACACACAGGGGTGAGGTAGATTCTCCTCAGTATATACACATAGAGGTGAGGTAGAGTCTCCTCAGTATATACACATAGAGGTGAGGTAGATTCTCCTCAGTATATACACATAGAGGTGAGGTAGAGTCTCCTCAGTATATACACATAGAGGGGAGGTAGATTCTCCTCAGTATATACACACAGAGGTGAGGTAGATTCTCCTCAGTATATACACACAGAGGTGAGGTAGATTCTCCTCAGTATATACACATAGATGTGAGGTAGATTCTCCTCAGTATATATACACAGAGGTGAGGTAGATTCTCCTCAGTATATACACACAGAGGTGAGGTAGATTCTCCTCAGTATATACACACAGAGGTGAGGTAGATTCTCCTCAGTATATACACATAGAGGGAGGTGGATTCTCCTCAGTATATACACACAGAGGTGAGGTGGATTCTCCTCAGTATATACACATAGAGGTGAGGTAGATTCTCCTCAGTATATACACATAGAGGTGAGGTAGATTCTCCTCAGTATATACACATAGATGTGAGGTAGATTCTCCTCAGTATATACACATAGAGGTGAAGTAGATTCTCCTCAGTATATACACATAGAGGTGAGGTAGATTCTCCTCAGTATATACACATAGAGGTGAGGTAGATTCTCCTCAGTATATACACATAGAGGTGAGGTAGATTCTCCTCAGTATATACACATAGAGGGGAGGTAGATTCTCCTCAGTATATACACATAGAGGGGAGGTAGATTCTCCTCAGTATATACACATAGAGGGGAGGTAGATTCTCCTCAGTATATACACATAGAGGGGAGGTAGATTCTCCTCAGTATATACACATAGAGGGGAGGTAGATTCTCCTCAGTATATACACATAGAGGTGAGGTAGATTCTCCTCAGTATATACACAGAGGGGTGAGGTAGATTCTACTCAGTATATACACATGGAGGTGAGGTAGATTCTCCTCAGTATATACACATAGAGGGGAGGTAGATTCTCCTCAGTATATACACACAGCCCATGGCCACCCACCCCAGAGGGTTGATGACGTCCCGAGAGCGGCTGTCAGTGGAGGGAGGCTTTATGCCATGTTTCCTCTGCCCACCTGATACTCCGACAGCACCAAGAGCCAAAGCTAAGATGATCCCATCAGGGAAAAGAAAAGTGAGACACAGATATATGAAAGCTCCTCTTTTTAAAGGGGTAGCCTGGAAATATACAGTCATCCGCTAGCCCCCAGTGATTGCCTGAATGGGGTCCCATGTCCTACGTGTGACGGCCAACCGATGGAGCAGCAGCAAGTCGGCCACCTTTAGGATCCACCAGAGCGACATCCAGCACTTCCACTGCACTGAATGCCTCACATGTGGGCGGGGCCCCCGTTGTGGGGATGGGCGGGGCCCCCACCGACCAGATAACTATCCCTTGGTCAATGGATACGTGATAACCTACCGCCCCTTTAAGCGCTCTCATATTAAAGGGGTTGTCTTGTGCCTAAACGTTTTTTGTTTTTTTTTTTCCAGAGGCCCCCCGTTCGGCGCAGGACAATCCCAAGGGATGTGTTAAAAAAAAAAAAAACATATCACTTACCCAAATCCCCGCTATGTGACGTCTTCCTTCTTCCTCCTTCACCAAGATGGCCGCCGGGATCTTCACCCACGATGCACCGCGATCTTCTCCCATGGTGTACCGTGGGCTCTGTGCGGTCCATTGCCGATTCCAGCCTCCTGATTGGCTGGAATCGGCACACGTGATGGGGCGGAGCTACGCGATGATGCTTAGAAGAGGGCGGAGCCAGAACGCCGCTCGTGCCTGGACCTAGGAGAAGGGGAGAAGACCGCACAGCGCAAGCGCGTCTAAAAATGCAAGAAGACATCAGAATTAGACGGCACCATGGAGACGAGGACACTAGCAACGGAGCAGGTAAGTGAATAACTTCTGTATGGCTCATAATTAATGCACGATGTATATTACAAAGTGCATTAATATGGCCATACAGAAGTGTATAGACCCACTTGGTGCCGCGAGACAACCCCTTTAAGGACCAGGCCATACAGAAGTGTATAACCCCACTTGGTGCTGCGAGACAACCCCTTTAAGGACCAGGCCATACAGAAGTGTATAACCCCACTTGGTGCCGCGGGACAACCCCTTTAAGGACCAGGCCATACAGAAGTGGATAACCCCACTTGCTGCCGCGAGACAACCCCTTTAATGACCAGGCCATACAGAAGTGTATAACCCCACTTGCTGCCGCGGGACAACCCCTTTAAGGACCAGGCCATACAGAAGTGTATAACCCCACTTGCTGCCGCGGGACAACCCCTTTAAGGACCAGGCCATACAGAAGTGTATAACCCCACTTGGTGCCGCGAGACAACCCCTTTAAGGACCAGGCCATACAGAAGTGTATAACCCCACTTGCTGCCGCGGGACAACCCCTTTAAGGACCAGGCCATACAGAAGTGTATAACCCCACTTGGTGCCGCGAGACAACCCCTTTAAGGACCAGGCCATACAGAAGTGTATAACCCCACTTGGTGCCGCGAGACAACCCCTTTAAGGACCAGGCCATACAGAAGTGTATAACCCCACTTGCTGCCGCGGGACAACCCCTTTAAGGACCAGGCCATACAGAAGTGTATAACCCCACTTGGTGCCGCGAGACAACCCCTTTAAGGACCAGGCCATACAGAAGTGTATAACCCCACTTGCTGCCACGGGACAACCCCTTTAAGGATCAGGCCATACAGAAGTGTATAACCCCACTTGGTGCCGCGGGACAACCCCTTTAAGGACCAGGCCATACATAAGTGTATAACCCCACTTGGTGCCGCGAGACAACCCCTTTAAGGACCAGGCCATACAGAAGTGTATACCCCACTTGCCACCGCGGGACAACCCCTTTAAGGACCAGGCCATACAGAAGTGAATAACCCCACTTGCCGCCGCGGGACAACCCCTTTAAGGACCAGGCCATACAGAAGTGTATAACCCCACTTGGTGCCGCGAGACAACCCCTTTAAGGACCAGGCCATACAGAAGTGTATAACCCCACTTGCTGCCGCGGGACAACCCCTTTAAGGACCAGGCCATACAGAAGTGAATAACCCCACTTGCCGCCGCGGGACAACCCCTTTAAGGACCAGGCCATACAGAAGTGTATAACCCCACTTGGTGCCGCGAGACAACCCCTTTAAGGACCAGGCCATACAGAAGTGTATAACCCCACTTGCTGCCGCGGGACAACCCCTTTAAGGACCAGGCCATACAGAAGTGAATAACCCCACTTGCCGCCGCGGGACAACCCCTTTAAGGACCAGGCCATACAGAAGTGTATAACCCCACTTGGTGCCGCGAGACAACCCCTTTAAGGACCAGGCCATACAGAAGTGTATAACCCCACTTGCTGCCGCGGGACAACCCCTTTAAGCATTGTGCTTCTAGTCAGGAGGTTTACAAGTCCGATTCCCTCCCCAGAATTGCAGGCTTAGTTGCTTCAGCATCCGGATCCGGCATTCCTCTAATCCGGCATCTGATAATCCAGACCGTCTACACAAAACTGCAGTATGAAATGGGAGTCTGAAGAGATGTGGCGACAAAGCAGTGAAGGCACAACGTGGTTTCCTGGAGGTTACTGCTGGTCTGTATACTTATGGCAGTCCGATAATCCAGAAGCGGACCCGCAGATGGCGGACTATAGAAAGCCGTCTGTACTGAGAAGCAGATGTCTTCAAGTAAAAGCTCATGGGGGGCATAAAGGGGAGCAACGAGGAAGAGTGTGGAGACCATCACCCCATCAATCCAGGCCATACAGCAACATCCGAGGACCGGCCACTGAGCGCAGGAGTAACGCATCTACACCCCTAGGGGGCACTCCGCCTCCACGGAGGTGATGGAGGATCACACCACTCACAACTTACCCTAAAGGTTCTCAAAAGAGGAGACCGGTCGCGCTCACCTGAACCTCAGGACCTACGAAGGCCAGGCAGGGACCCCCACACAAGTACTGCCCCGGAGCCCCCGCCCAAAGGAGAAGCCGCAGGAACAGTTGGGCCCTAATGCCCTTATACCACATAAGAGCTCAGTATTATAAGGGCTACGAGACCGGAGGGGCCCCTGCAACAGATTCTGCAATGCTGCCAAGCACTTTCCATCTCTGAAGGGGCCCAAACAATGTCCTGGTTATCAATACCAGACTAACTGCAGGATGACAAGTCCCTTCTGCCAGGGCAGCACCGCTTCATATACAGAGAGCAGCGCGTCATATACAGAGAGCAGCGCGTCATATACAGAGAGCAGCGCTTCATATACAGAGAGCAGCGCCTCATATACAGAGAGCAGCGCCTCATATACAGAGAGCAGCGCGTCATATACAGAGAGAACCGCTTCATATACAGAGAGCAGCGCCTCATATACAGAGAGCAGCGCCTCATATACAGAGAGCACCGCTTCATATACAGAGAGCAGCGCGTCATATACAGAGAGCAGCGCTTCATATACAGAGAGCAGCGCTTCATATACAGAGAGCAGCGCGTCATATACAGAGAGCAGCGCGTCATATACAGAGAGCAGCGCGTCATATACAGAGAGCAGCGCGTCATATACAGAGAGCAGCGCGTCATATACAGAGAGCAGCGCGTCATATACAGAGAGCAGCGCGTCATATACAGAGAGCAGCGCGTCATATACAGAGAGCAGCGCGTCATATACAGAGAGCAGCGCGTCATATACAGAGAGCAGCGCGTCATATACAGAGAGCAGCGCGTCATATACAGAGAGCAGCGCGTCATATACAGAGAGCAGCGCGTCATATACAGAGAGCAGCGCGTCATATACAGAGAGCAGCGCTTCATATACAGAGAGCAGCGCTTCATATACAGAGAGCAGCGCTTCATATACAGAGAGCAGCGCGTCATATACAGAGAGCAGCGCGTCATATACAGAGAGCAGCGCGTCATATACAGAGAGCAGCGCGTCATATACAGAGAGCAGCGCGTCATATACAGAGAGCAGCGCGTCATATACAGAGAGCAGCGCGTCATATACAGAGAGCAGCGCGTCATATACAGAGAGCAGCGCTTCATATACAGAGAGCAGCGCGTCATATACAGAGAGCAGCGCGTCATATACAGAGAGCAGCGCGTCATATACAGAGAGCAGCGCTTCATATACAGAGAGCAGCGCGTCATATACAGAGAGCAACGCTTCATATACAGAGAGCAGCGCGTCATATACAGAGAGCAGCGCGTCATATACAGAGAGCAGCGCGTCATATACAGAGAGCAGCGCTTCATATACAGAGAGCAGCGCTTCATATACAGAGGGCAGCGCTTCATATACAGAGAGCAGCGCGTCATATACAGAGAGCAGCGCTTCATATACAGAGAGCAGCGCGTCATATACAGAGAGCAGCGCGTCATATACAGAGAGCAGCGCGTCATATACAGAGAGCAGCGCTTCATATACAGAGAGCAGCGCGTCATATACAGAGAGCAACGCTTCATATACAGAGAGCAGCGCGTCATATACAGAGAGCAGCGCGTCATATACAGAGAGCAGCGCGTCATATACAGAGGGCAGCGCTTCATATACAGAGGGCAGCGCTTCATATACAGAGAGCAGCGCTTCATATACAGAGAGCAGCGCTTCATATACAGAGAGCAGCGCTTCATATATAGAGAGCAGCGCTTCATATACAGAGAGCAGCGCCCTCCTCAATGTCAGAGAGATACTTTACAGTCCCAGCGGACCGGAGCGAGGGAGCCTGGGAAAAGGTCAGCTAGCAAACCGGTCTGTCCACAAGGGCACAGTGAGAGAGTGTCCCCTGGGGGCCGAGGGGCAGCGGGTTTACCTGCACAGAACACCGCAGCCTACATTATACACACAGCCCCATCACGATGTACTGGGCACGCTGCAGAGTCCCGGGATGTCCAGACCAAACATATACTGCAGTGCAGTACACGGAGCACACTCCTACTGACCTCTACACACGGCAGAATAGTGAGTGCAGCTCTGGGGTATAATACAGGATGTAACTCAGGAGCAGTACAGGATAAGTAATGTATGTACACAGTGACTCCACCAGCAGAATAGTGAGTGCAGCTCTGGGGTATAATACAGGATGTAACTCAGGAGCAGTACAGGATAAGTAATGTATGTACACAGTGACTCCACCAGCAGAATAGTGAGTACAGCTCTGGAGTATAATACAGGATGTAACTCAGGGTCAGTACAGGATAAGTAATGTATGTACACAGTGACTCCACCAGCAGAATAGCGAGTGCAGCTCTGCAGTATAATACAGGATGTAACTCAGGAGCAGTACAGGATAGGTAATGTATGTACACAGTGACTCCACCAGCAGAATAGTGAGTGCAGCTCTGGGGTATAATACAGGATGTAACTCAGGGTCAGTACGGGATAAGTAATGTATATACACAGTGACTCCACCAGCAGAATACTGAGTGCAGCTCTGGGGTATAATACAGGATATAACTCAGGATCAGTACAGGATAAGTAATGTATGTACACAGTGACTCCACCAGCAGAATAGTGAGTGCAGCTCTGGGGTATAATACAGGATGTAACTCAGGATCAGTACAGGATAAGTAATGTATGTACACAGTGACTCCACCAGCAGAATAGTGAGTGCAGCTCTGGAGTATAATACAGGATGTAACTCAGGATCAGTACAGGATAAGTAATGTATGTACACAGTGACTCCACCAGTAGAATAGTGAGTGCAGCTCCGAAATATAATACAGGATGTAACTCAGGAGCAGTACAGGATAAGTAATGTATGTACACAGTGACTCCACCAGCAGAATAGCGAGTGCAGCTCTGCAGTATAATACAGGATGTAACTCAGGAGCAGTACAGGATAAGTAATGTATGTACACAGTGACTCCACCAGCAGAATAGTGAGCGCAGCTCTGCAGTATAATACAGGATGTAACTCAGGATCAGTACGGGATAAGTAATGTATATACACAGTGACTCCACCAGCAGAATAGCGAGTGCAGCTCTGCAGTATAATACAGGATGTAACTCAGGAGCAGTACAGGATAAGTAATGTATGTACACAGTGACTCCACCAGCAGAATAGTGAGTGCAGCTCTGAAATATAATACAGGATGTAACTCAGGGTCAGTACAGGATAAGTAATGTATGTACACAGTGACTCCACCAGCAGAATAGTGAGTGCAGCTCTGGCGTATAATACAGGATGTAATTCAGGAGCAGTACAGGATAAGTTTTGTATGTACACAGGGACTCCACCAGCAGAATAGTGAGTGCAGCTCTGGGGTATAATACAGGATGTAACTCAGCATCAGTACAGGATAAGTAATGTATGTACACAGTGACTTCACCAGCAGAATAGTGAGTGCAGCTCTGGAGTATAATACAGGATGTAACTCAGGAGCTG
Organism: Eleutherodactylus coqui; assembly: GCF_035609145.1. Taxonomy (NCBI): domain Eukaryota; kingdom Metazoa; phylum Chordata; class Amphibia; order Anura; family Eleutherodactylidae; genus Eleutherodactylus; species Eleutherodactylus coqui. Next base: position 173,316,236 of record NC_089845.1, read on the forward strand.
TACAGGATAAGTAATGTATGTACACAGTGACCCCACCAACAGAATAGTGAGTGCAGCTCTGGAGGATAATACAGGATGTAACTCAGGATCAGTACAGGATAAGTAATATATGTACACAGTGACCTCACCAACAGAATAGTGAGTGCAGCTCTGGAGGATAATACAGGATGTAACTCAGGAGCAGTACAGGATAAGTAATATATGTACACAGTGACTCCACCAGCAGAATAGTGAGTGCAGCTCTGCAGTATAATACAGGATGTAACCCAGGAGCAGTACAGGATAAGTAATGTATGTACACAGTGACACCACCAGCAGACTAGTGAGTGCAGCTCTGGGGTATAATATAGGATGTAACTCAGGAGCTGTACAGGATAAGTAATGTGTGTACACAGTGACTCCACCAGCAGAATAGTGAGTACAGCTCTGGGGTATAATACAGGATGTAACTCAGGATCAGTACAGGATAAGTAATGTATGTACACAGTGACTCCAGCAGCAGAATAGCGAGTGCAGCTCTGCAGTATAATACAAGATATGTAATATATGTACACAGTGACTCCACCAGCAGAATAGGGAGTGCAGCTCTGGGGTATAATACAGGATGTAACTCAGGAGCTGTACAGGATAAGTAATATATGTACACAGTGACTCCACCAGCAGAATAGTGAGTGCAGCTCTGCAGTATAATACAGGATGTAACTCAGGAGCAGTACAGGATAAGTAATGTATGTACACAGTGACCCCACCAGCAGAATAGTGAGTGCAGCTCTGGGGTATAATACAGGATGTAACTCAGGATCAGTACAGGATAAGTAATGTATGTACACAGTGACTCCACCAGCAGAACAGTGAGTGCAGCTCTGGGGTATAATACAGGATGTAACTCTTCATACCCTCCAATATGAGATATTCTACAGGCTGTTCTGTAAGCCTATCAGCCACTGTAACAAGGTCCCTTAAAAAAACGGCAACTGGCTTCAGAGCTGCTGGCCTCTGCGGAGTTTCGGACCAGTCGCGCACACACCCATCTAAGCCCTGAAGTGACACAGGGAAAGTTTAACCTTCCTTACAACCCCGATCCTACAGCAATAGTGACCAATCAGGCCTGCACAGAACCCAAAACACAGAGGTGAAAAAAATGCCTCCTGTAAATGTAGACTCGTTCCTCCAATGTCGCGTGTTCCAAGATAAGACGCCGGGATCTGCAACATATTTACAGCCGTGATCACCCAGCCGTCCACAGAACATTGTAGATCGGTGCGTGTCTGTATACTGCTCCATCTTCTGATGCGCTGGGTGTCAGTCTTTACTGTCATTCGGACATCAGCCTGAGCATACAGTGATATATTGTGTTACCGTGGACTCTTCAGCCCACCACCCCCATGTCTGCTAACCCACCATGTTTCCCCCATCCTCAAGCCCTCCTGCCTTCTCTTGGATTAGTAAAAGTTCAAGGAGTTGTCCAGGTTTAGAAAAGCAGTGCCACCTTTGTTCTTAAGGTTGTGTATGGTATTGCAGCTTAGCGCCACTGCAATACCACACAAAACCCACGGACAAGGATGGCGCTGTGTTTGGAAGAAGGCAGCCATGCTTTTCTAACTCTGGGCATCCCCTTTGAAGGCCCGCAGGGTCCCTGGGACCATATTGTGGTGGTCTTAAGGACAGTAACATCAATATACCCCAATAGGCCAGTAATGGTGCCGGGGTGCGGGCGATCTAGAGATGGATGTGCTGACTGCCATCCATCACTTTACGGGTTCTGTGGGATTGTAGACGGGAGACCTCTTACTGGCCAACAACCCTGTCTGCAGCGCGGGGCAGAGAGGAGGCCATGCAGCTCGTTAATACTCGGGGATTCCCTGCTAACCCCACATTATATAGCGGTGGGTGAAGTGAACGCATGGTTATTAATTAGCCCTATGGGATTCCTCTCTGACGAGCGCTGATGACTGCCCAGATCAGGCCACTGCATAACAAGACTACACGGGCGCTTGTAGTCTGTAACCATGGAGACACATGGGTTTGCATAGCAGCTGTACAAACTATTCATGGCCTATCTTCAGAATAGGTCAACAATAGTAGATCGGTGGGGTCTGTCGCTTGGGACCCCACTGATTGGCTGTTCTATGAATTGGTATGCTGGTGTACTCAGCTCTGCTCTTACTGCAGAGGTCAGACTTGGCATTGTAGGCCAAGCTCCCATTCATTTAAATGGTAGCTGTGCCTGCAATACCAAGTCTGACCACTGTAGTAAGAACAGAGCTGTCTGCTTCCTGCATAAGTCAGCTCAGTGCACAAAAACAGCAGCAAACAATTGATTGACAGGGGTCCAAGGTGACAAGATGACCATGAAAAGTGGTCAATCCTATTATGACAATTCGCAAAGGTTGCTGCATTATTTTATAAGTTAGAATGGCCAGTTTGATAACAACTACGGCTTTATCTGCTGTAAGAAGTTAAAGGGGTGTTCCGACCTTGGCCGAACATGGCAGACATGGAGCACCATTCACAGAGGCGGCCAGGCTGGGCTTTTTTTGCAATTCCCACAGAGATGCGTCATGCAGACAGTGCAGTACAGCGAGCGGCTCCCGAGTTACAGGAACGGTGCTAATCGCTGTGCTACACCATTTGTGCAAGTGCCAGGGGTTTCTATTGGAGCTACGGACGTAGCCGACCTGAGCATGGCAGTCAGGGTAGTAGCGAGGGCCCAGAGGTGGGATCAGCACCTAGCAGACCTCTACCCTGCATCCTGTGACCGGGAGACCCCGCCAGCGGCTCCCACAGCAAGCTTGCATTCAGCTCAGTGTACGGCCCGGAGTGAAAGGACTACAAGAATAAGGTATGTGATACAAAGTATAGGACGGGGCATGAGAAGGGCGGACGGGGGGTCTACCGGCACATGGAGACAGTCAGGCGTCCTACAGCCAGTATATATGTATCCATTCATACTAAGGATATCAGATACATTGTCACATCCCTTCTGCTTTCTTCGCCCATTACCGTTAACCCTGTAAACCACTAAGAGGACTGCTGCAGCCGCACGACTTGTAATGTTGGTTATGGGGACGGACGGGCAGTGAGTTACATCCAGGCGCCCCCTGCTTTACCTACTGAGCTTTATCCGGCTTATCTCCGCCGGCCGGTAAGCAGTATTTGTCAGAGGAGTCACCTTGTGAGGAAATACTGCAGAAAACTCGTCACTAATAGACGTATGGCAGCGAGCGGCGGTCAGCTGTGAGGGGCTGAGATAGCAGCTGTATCCTTGGTGTCCACGCTCAGATTTAGGTTGTACTCTCACATTACTTCACTAAGCACAACCCACCGGCCAGATCAGTAAACCTCCTGCCTCGTACTGTGTGGCCCCTCAGGACCCGCGCTGCTATCAGCCTCCATGGATCGGACGTTTTCTCCAGCACATCCCACAGAGGCTCCATCCCCTTCATCTCTCTGTCCTGTTCCTGAGCAGTTCCTGCAGTGCCGCACATTATCCTGCAGGGGGCGCTGATGTGAGGGGGTACTCATCCGTACAATGTTAGGTAGGTGTGATATCCAGGTGCCAGGACCCAGCAGAACATATCCAATCACACTGTCTGCTGGCTTGTCTTCCCCCCATCCTGGTCCCAGGTAAGAAACGCTCTTTTCTCCTTAGGGAGAGCAACTGTATACTATAAACTAAGTGAGGAGTCTCAAATGGCCCTGCACGCTCCTCTGGGTAATATGCAAATAAGGGAGAAGGAATAAATCCTCCACAGCGCCACCTATTCAAAGGCAGCATTCCTTCAAGTCAAAGTCAGACTTTTCATACAAGCCTTGTTACTTGTTTAATTCCCAGTCACTGTAACAAGGCTTGTATAAAAAGTCTGACTATGACTTGAAGGAATGCTGCCTTCCAATAGGTAGCACTGCATAGGTCCCAGGTAAGTGACGCTCCCAGCTGGCCGCACGATGTAACAGCAATCTGGGTCCATCTGACCAGGAGATGTTTCCCCGCTGCTCAGTGATATAAGAGAACAGAGATTGGAGCTGCAGGAAGATCATTTGCAATTTTACCGATGCATTTTGGGAAGAGCAAAGAATCAATGCAAGCGGGCAGATTGCTGGGATTAGCCGGGTCTAGCTGCTCGGAGGACATCACCAGACCGCACGTCTACAGCGTGCCAAGTTGTACACTCAGGCCTCCCTCACACGGGGCGCTTTATACAGCGTTTAGCGCTGCCTTTTCATCCTAGCGCTAAACGCTGTACAACACTCCCATTCATTTCAATGGGGCCGCTCACACAGGGCTGAAAACGCTGCGCTTTGACAGCGATGCAAGTTCTATTTTGGGGCGTTTTCAGCCCTGCGTCGCCCATTAAAATGAATGGGCAGCGGTTTCAGCACTGCTAAAAACGCGGCAACACTTGGTGCCGCGTTTTTGGCAGCGTTAACTGCTTGCCGATTTTCGGGGTGAGGGCTTGCAATAGAAACCCTACCCCGAAAATCAGAACCAGCTAGGCTAGAGGAAAAAAAGAAAGTAATACTTGCCTAGCCGCTGCAGTCCGGGTCACGGCCGCTGGTTTCTGCCGCTCATCCGGGCTTCTCCAACACTCACAAGTCTATTGCCATAGGCCAGGTTTGAGAACCCCGCCTCCAGCAATAGAGTGCTCTGATTGGTTGTCGGCGCGCTCGATGCCCAATCACAGCCCTTCATTGACTGTCTCAACCAATCAGCGCCGGCAAGCTCTCATTGGCTGAGACAGTCAATGAAGGGCTGTGATTGGGCATCGAGCCAGCATCGACAACCAATCACAGCACTCTGTTGCTGGAGGCAGGGTTCTCAAACTTGGCCTACGGCAATAGACTTGGGAGTGCAGAGGAAGCCCGGATCAGCGGCAGAGACAAGCGGCCGCAACCCGGACTGCAGCGGCTAGGTGAGTATTGCTTTTTTAAAATCTTTTTTAGCATCCTTGGCTGCGTTTTAAGCCAAGCTGAAGACGCAGCCAAAACGCTGGCATAAAGTATGGCAGCGCTGCTGAAACGGGGCGGAGTCTGCAGTAAACGCAGCATTGAAAAACGCTGCATTTCTGCAAACGCCCTGTGTGAGGGAGGCCTTAGTAGTATCTTCACTATCAGTAGTAACTTCACTTCCAAACTTCTAAAAGTCAAGAATTGTAGTGGACATTATTTGACAACATGGAAAAGCAGAGGACCATATGGTGAGCTGCAACGTATGCTACATGTTTACGGACCGACCAGAGGAAAAGCCAAAGTGTGTCTCTACTGGAGGAAAGGTGCAGAGTCTTCAGGAGAGAATAGATACATTGTAACTCATTAAGCAGAAGAAAGTCTTCAAAATGTTAAAGTAAACAAACTGTCCAGCATATCTGCAGAAGCCGAGGAATGGAAGCATGTGACTCAAAGAAACCGGAGGATCAGGAGTCAGCCAGCACCCATACTACTCGGGAACCGGTACCAGGTTCTCACGCATGGGGGCCTGGTGATGGTTCCTGAGCAGAAGGAGAAAGAGGTACAGCAAGAAATGACTCTACCCACAAAGAACAGAGGAGAAAGAGGTACAGCAAGAAATGACTCTACCCACAAAGAGCAGAGCAGAAGAGAAAGAGGTACAGCAAGAAATGACTCTACCCACAAAGAGCAGAGGAGAAAGAGGTACAGCAAGAAATGACTCTACCCACAAAGAACAGAGGAGAAAGAGGTACAGCAAGAAAGGACTCTACCCACAAAGAGCAGAGGAGAAAGAGGTACAGCAAGAAATGACTCTACCCACAAAGAGCAGAGGAGAAAGAGGTCCAGCAAGAAATGACTCTACCCACAAAGAACAGAGGAGAAAGAGGTGCAGCAAGAAATGACTCTACCCACAAAGAACAGAGGAGAGGAGAAAGAGGTACAGCAAGAAATGACTCTACTCACAAAGAGCAGAGGAGAAAGAGGTCCAGCAAGAAATGACTCTACCCACAAAGAGCAGAGGAGAAGGAGGTACGGCAAGAAATGACTCTACCCACAAAGAACAGAGCAGAGGAGAAAGAGGTCTAGCAAGAAATGACTCTACCCACAAAGAGCAGAGGAGAAAGAGGTCCAGCAAGAAATGACTCTACCCACAAAGAACAGAGGAGAAAGAGGTACAGCAAGAAATGACTCTACCCACAAAGAGCAGAGAAGAAAGAGGTACAGCTAGAAATGACTCTACCCACAAAGAGGAGAAGAGAGGAGAAAGAGATCCAGCAAGAAATGACTCTACCAACAAAGAGCAGAGGAGAAAGAGGTACAGCAAGAAATGACTCTACCCACAAAGTACAGAGCAGAGGAGAAAGAGGTACAGCAAGAAATGACTCTACCCACAAAGAGCAGAGAAGAAAGAGGTACAGCTAGAAATGACTCTACCCACAAAGGTCAGAGGAGATAGAGGTACAGCAAGAAATGACTCTACCCACAAAGAGCAGAGGAGAAAGAGGTACAGCAAGAAATGACTCTACCCACAAAGAGCAGAGGAGAAAGAGGTCCAGCAAGAAATGACTCTACCCACAAAGAACAGAGGAGAAAGAGGTACAGCAAGAAATGACTCTACCCACAAAGAACAGAGGAGAAAGAGGTCCAGCAAGAAATGACTCTACCCACAAAGAGCAGAGGAGAGGAGAAAGAGGTCCAGCAAGAAATGACTCTACCCACAAAGAGCAGAGGAGAAAGAGGTACAGCAAAAAATGACTCTACCCACAAAGAACAGAGCAGAGGAGAAAGAGGTGCAGCAAGAAATGACTCTACCCACAAAGAGCAGAGGAGAAAGAGGTACAGCTAGAAATGACTCTACCCACAAAGAGCAGACGAGAAAGAGGTCCAGCAAGAAATGACTCTACCCACAAAGAGGAGAGGAGAAAGAGGTACAGCAAGAAATGACTCTACCCACAAAGAACAGAGGAGAAAGAGGTCCAGCAAGAAATGACTCCACCCACAAAGATCAGAGCCGAGGAGAAAGAGGTACAGCAAGAAATGACTCTACCCACAAAGAACAGAGGAGAAAGAGGTACAGCAAGAAATGACTCTACCCACAAAGAACAGAGCAGAGGAGAAAGAGGTACAGCAAGAAATGACTCTACCCACAAAGAGCAGAGGAGAAAGAGGTACAAGAAATGACTCTACCCACAAAGAGGAGAGGAGAAAGAGGTCCAGCAAGAAATGACTCTACCCACAAAGAGCGGAGCAGAGGAAACAGAGGTACAGCAAGAAATGACTCTACCCACAAACAGAGGAGAAAGAGGTACAGCAAGAAATGACTCTACCCACAAACAGAGGAGAAAGAGGTACAGCAAGAAATGACTCTACCCACAAACAGAGGAGAAAGAGGTACAGCAAGAAATGACTCTACCCACAAAGAACAGAGGAGAAAGAGGTACAGCAAGAAATGACTCTACCCACCAAGAGCAGAGGAGAGGAGAAAGAGGTCCAGCAAGAAATGACTCTACCCACAAAGAGCAGCGGAGAAAGAGGTCCAGCAAGAAATGACTCTACCCACAAAGAACAGAGGAGAAAGAGGTACAGCAAGAAATGACTCTACCCACAAAGAACAGAGGAGAGGAGAAAGAGGTCCAGCAAGAAATGACTCTACCCACAAAGAACAGAGGAGAAAGAGGTCCAGCAAGAAATGACTCTACCCACAAAGAACAGAGCAGAGGAGAAAGAGGTCCAGCAAGAAATGACTCTACCCACAAAGAGGAGAGGAGAGGAGAAAGAGGTACAGCAAGAAATGACTCTACCCACAAAGAGGAGAGGAGAAAAAGGTCCGGCAAGAAATGACTCTACCCACAAAGAGCAGAGGAGAAAGAGGTACAGCAAGAAATGACTCTACCTACAAAGAGCAGAGGAGAAAGAGGTACAGCAAGAAATGACTCTACCCACAAAGAGCAGAGGAGAGGAGAAAGAGGTACAGCAAGAAATGACTCTACCCACAAAGAGGAGAGGAGAAAGAGGTACAGCAAGAAATGACTCTACCAACAAAGAACAGAGCAGAGGAGAAAGAGGTCCAGCAAGAAATGACTCTACCAACAAAGAACAGAGCACAGGAGAAAGAGGTCCAGCAAGAAATGACTCTACCCACAAAGAGGAGAGGAGAAAGAGGTGCAGCAAGAAATGACTCTACCCACAAAGAGCAGAGGAGGAAGAGGTACAGCAAGAAATGACTCTACCCACAAAGAGCAGAGGAGAAAGAGGTACAGCAAGAAATGACTCTACCAACAAAGAACAGAGCAGAGGAGAAAGAGGTCTAGCAAGAAATGACTCTACCCACAAAGAGTGGAGGAGAAAGAGGTACAGCAAGAAATGACTCTACCCACAAAGAGGAGAGGAGAAAGAGGTACAGCAAGAAATGACTCTACCCACAAAGAGGAGAGGAGAAAGAGGTACAGCAAGAAATGACTCTACCCACAAAGAGGAGAGGAGAAAGAGGTACAGCAAGAAATGACTCTACCCACAAAGAGCAGAGGAGAAAGAGGTACAGCAAGAAATGACTACCTACAAAGAGCAGAGGAGAAAGAGGTACAGCAAGAAATGACTCTACCCACAAAGAGCAGAGGAAAAAGAGGTACAGCAAGAAATGACTCTACCCACAAAGAGCAGAGGAGAAAGAGGTACAGCAAGAAATGACTCCACCCACAAAGAACAGAGCAGGGGAGAAAGAGGTACCACAAGAAATGACTCTACCCACAAAGAACAGAGGAGAGGAGAAAGAGGTACAGCAAGAAATGACTCTACCAACAAAGAACAGAGCAGAGGAGAAAGAGGTCCAGCAAGAAATGACTCTACCAACAAAGAACAGAGCACAGGAGAAAGAGGTCCAGCAAGAAATGACTCTACCCACAAAGAGGAGAGGAGAAAGAGGTGCAGCAAGAAATGACTCTACCCACAAAGAGCAGAGGAGGAAGAGGTACAGCAAGAAATGACTCTACCCACAAAGAGCAGAGGAGAAAGAGGTACAGCAAGAAATGACTCTACCAACAAAGAACAGAGCAGAGGAGAAAGAGGTCTAGCAAGAAATGACTCTACCCACAAAGAGTGGAGGAGAAAGAGGTACAGCAAGAAATGACTCTACCCACAAAGAGGAGAGGAGAAAGAGGTACAGCAAGAAATGACTCTACCCACAAAGAGGAGAGGAGAAAGAGGTACAGCAAGAAATGACTCTACCCACAAAGAGGAGAGGAGAAAGAGGTACAGCAAGAAATGACTCTACCCACAAAGAGCAGAGGAGAAAGAGGTACAGCAAGAAATGACTACCTACAAAGAGCAGAGGAGAAAGAGGTACAGCAAGAAATGACTCTACCCACAAAGAGCAGAGGAAAAAGAGGTACAGCAAGAAATGACTCTACCCACAAAGAGCAGAGGAGAGGAGAAAGAGGTACAGCAAGAAATGACTCTACCCACAAAGAGCGGAGGAGAAAGAGGTACAGCAAGAAATGACTCTACCCACAAAGAACAGAGGAGAAAGAGGTACAGCAAGAAATGACTCTACCCACAAAGAGCAGAGGAGAAAGAGGTACAGCAAGAAATGACTCTACCCACAAAGAGGAGAGGAGAAAGAGGTACAGCAAGAAATGACTCTACCCACAAAGAGCAGAGGAGAAAGAGGTCCAGCAAGAAATGACTCTACCCACAAAGAGGAGAGGAGAGGAGAAAGAGGTACAGCAAGAAATGACTCTACCCACAAAGAGGAGAGGAGAAAAAGGTCCGGCAAGAAATGACTCTACCCACAAAGAGCAGAGGAGAAAGAGGTACAGCAAGAAATGACTCTACCTACAAAGAGCAGAGGAGAAAGAGGTACAGCAAGAAATGACTCTACCCACAAAGAGCAGAGGAAAAAGAGGTACAGCAAGAAATGACTCTACCCACAAAGAGCAGAGGAAAAAGAGGTACAGCAAGAAATGACTCTACCCACAAAGAGCAGAGGAGAAAGAGGTACAGCAAGAAATGACTCTACCCACAAAGAGGAGAGGAGAAAGAGGTACAGCAAGAAATGACTCTACCCACAAAGAGCAGAGGAGAAAGAGGTCCAGCAAGAAATGACTCTACCCACAAAGAGGAGAGGAGAGGAGAAAGAGGTACAGCAAGAAATGACTCTACCCACAAAGAGGAGAGGAGAAAAAGGTCCGGCAAGAAATGACTCTACCCACAAAGAGCAGAGGAGAAAGAGGTACAGCAAGAAATGACTCTACCTACAAAGAGCAGAGGAGAAAGAGGTACAGCAAGAAATGACTCTACCCACAAAGAGCAGAGGAAAAAGAGGTACAGCAAGAAATGACTCTACCCACAAAGAGCAGAGGAGAGGAGAAAGAGGTACAGCAAGAAATGACTCTACCCACAAAGAGGAGAGGAGAAAGAGGTACAGCAAGAAATGACTCTACCCACAAAGAGCAGAGGAGAAAGAGGTACAGCAAGAAATGACTCTACCCACAAAGAACAGAGCAGAGGAGAAAGAGGTCCAGCAAGAAATGACTCTACCCACAAAGAGCAGAGGAGAAAGAGGTACAGCAAGAAATGACTCTACCCACAAAGAGCGGAGGAGAAAGAGGTACAGCAAGAAATGACTCTACCCACAAAGAGGAGAGGAGAAAGAGGTACAGCAAGAAATGACTCTACCCACAAAGAGGAGAGGAGAAAGAGGTCCGGCAAGAAATGACTCTACCCACAAAGAGGAGAGGAGAAAGAGGTACAGCAAGAAATGACTACCTACAAAGAACAGAGCAGAGGAGAAAAAGGTACAGCAAGAAATGACTGTAACCACAAAGAACAGAGCAGAGGAGAAAGAGGTACAGCAAGAAATGACTCTACCCACAAAGAGGAGAGGAGAAAGAGGTACAGCAAGAAATGACTCTACCCACAAAGAGCAGAGGAGAAAAAGGTACAGCAAGAAATGACTGTAACCACAAAGAACAGAGGAGAGGAGAAAGATGTGCAACAAGAAATGACTCTACCCACAAAGAGCAGGGGAGAAGGAGGTCCAGCAAGAAATGACTCTACCCACAAAGACCAGAGGAGAAAGAGGTACAGCAAGAAATGACTCTACCCACAAAGACCAGAGGAGAAAGAGGTACCGCAAGAAATGACTCTACCCACAAAGAACAGAGGAGAGGAGAAAGAGGTCCAGCAAGAAATGACTCTACCCACAAAGACCAGAGGAGAAAGAGGTACAGCAAGAAATGACTCCACCCACAAAGAACAGAGCAGGGGAGAAAGAGGTACCACAAGAAATGACTACCCACAAAGAACAGAGAAGAGGAGAAAGAGGTACCACAAGAAATGACTCTACCCACAAAGAACAGAGGAGAGGAGAAAGAGGTACAGCAAGAAATGACTCTACCCACAAAGAACAGAGGAGAGGAGAAAGAGGTACAGCAAGAAATGACTCTACCCACAAAGAACAGAGGAGAAGAGAAAGAGGTACAGCAAGAAATGACTCTACCCACAATGACCAGAGGAGAAAGAGGTACAGCAAGAAATGACTCTACCCACAAAGACCAGAGGAGAAAGAGGTACAGCAAGAAATGACTCCACCCACAAAGAACAGAGCAGGGGAGAAAGAGGTACCACAAGAAATGACTCTACCCACAAAGAACAGAGGAGAGGAGAAAGAGGTCCAGCAAGAAATGACTCTACCCACAAAGACCAGAGGAGAAAGAGGTACAGCAAGAAATGACTCCACCCACAAAGAACAGAGGAGAGGAGAGAACAACAGAAAGGACACCATTGTAGGCATTTACTATAGGCCGCCTGGACAAGCAGAAGATATGGAGGAACTCTTTCTACATCAGATGGCCAAGCTCTCAGAGAAGCCCAACATAGTGATCATGGGAGATTTTACCCATCCAGACATTTGTTGGGAATCTCTCTCAGGTAAAAGTAATGGATCCAACTGATTCTTATCCGCTCTTGTGACAACTTTATCTTCCAGAAGGTAGAAGAGAAAACAAGGGGATCTGCTATCTTGGACCAAATTCTTACCAACAGGGAGGGAATGGTTGAGGGAGTAAGGGTGGCTGGGACCTTAGGAGGCAGTGATCATGCTATCCTTGGATGTTGGATAACAAGGGGAGGAAGACCTGAGAAGACTCAGACCTCAAGGTTGGATTTCAGAAAGGCAGATTTTAGTGAACTCAGAAAGAGGAAGAATCCAATGACTGGATGTTCTTAAGGACAGAAATGACCAAGAAGGTTGGGAAATATTGTGAAATGAGATTCTCAAAGCACAATCGTTACCAATCCCTAAAAGAAGGAAGAATGGGAAGCATTTAAAGAGACCCGGATGGATGAACACAGAACTTGTACACATGTTTAAAAGGAAGAACAATATGTTTATCAAATGGAAAGAGGGGGAATATCTAAAGAAGAATATAATGGGGTCTGCAGAAACTGCAGGGCAAGGGTCAGAAAAGATAAAGATGATAATGATCTGAGGCTTATAAGAGAGGCCAAAAGCAATAAAAAGGATTTGGGGGTCAAAAGAAAAAGAAAAGTCCAAGATACTACTGGATGCTTACAAGATGAAAATGGTGAATTGGTTAAGAATGATGTTGAGAAGAACGAACTATTAAATTCCTATTTTGTATCTGTTTTCTCTCAGAAAGTAGATGGAACATCAGCTGACTTCCCTGTGCTATTGGGGGAATAAAAGAATGCAGGCTATCTGTAAGCAGAGAGATGGTGAGGGAACACTTACCTAACTTAAATTAATTTAAGTCCCAAGGCCCAGATGATTATATCCTCGGATACTAAAAAAAGCAGTGGAGGTAATTGCTGAACCACTCGCCATAATCTTTGAAAATACCTGGAGAACAGGAGAAGTCCCAGAAGATTGGAAAAGGGCAAATGTTGTCCCTATCTTCAAAAAAAGGGAAGAAGATGGATCCAGGAAACTACAGGCCTGTGAGCCTGACTTCTATACCGGGAAAGATCTTTGAACAAATAAATAATTAAACAGCATGTATGCAAGTACTTGGATAAGAATGGAGTAATTAACCAGAGCCAGCATGGGTTTGTAACAAACAAGTCATGCCAGACAAATCTAATGCCCTTCTATGACAGAATCACCAACTGGGTTGATCAGGGACATGCGGTGGATATAGTATATCTTGACTTTAGTAAAGCATTTGACAAAGTATCTCATACCAGACTTATTGGGAAATGACCAAATATGGGATTGGCAAGGCAACTGTTAGGTGGATTCACAACTGGCTGAGTGATCGTACTCAAAGAGTGGTCATAAATGGCTGCACATCCAAGTGGGAGAATGTATCAAGTGGGGACCACAAGGCTCTGTCCTGGGCCCAGTGTTGGTCAACATTATTATAAATGATCTGGAGGAGGGAATTGTGGGAAACTGATCAAATTTGCTGATGACACAAAGCTAGGAGGGATAGCTAACACTAGGCAAGAGAGAGAGAGGATTCAAAAAGATCCAGAAAAGCTTGCACAGTGGTCGGCGACTAACAGAATGGTATTTAAGAAGGAGAAATGAAAAGTCCTACATCTGGGCAAGAAAAATGAAGAACGCACCTACAGAATGGGGGGAATTGGGCTAAGCAGCAGCACATGTGAAAAAGACTTGGGTATACCAATAGATCACAGACTGAACATGAGTCAACAATGTGATGCAGCAGCCAAAAAGGCAAACACAATTCTGGGATGTATTAAGAGAAGCATAGAGTCTAGATCACGTGAGGTCATTATCCCCTCTACTCCTCCTTAGTCAGACCTCATCTGGAATACTGGGTCCAGTTCTGGGCACCCCACTTTATAAAAGACAGACAAACTGGAGCAAGTTCAGAGAAGAGTTACCAAGATGGTGAGCGGTCTGCAAATCATGTCCTATGAGGAACGGTTAAAGGATCTGGGAATGTTTAGCAGAAGAGAAGGCTGAGAGGAGACCTAATAGCAGTCTACAAATATCTGAAGGGCTGTCACAGTGCAGAGGGATCAGCCCTATTCTCATCTGCACAAGGAAAGACTAGAAGCAATGGGATGAAACTGAAAGGGAGGAGACACAGATTAGATATTAGACAGTGAGGGGGATCAATGAGTGGAACAGGTTACCACAGGAGGTGGGGAGTTCTCCTTCAATGGAAGTGTTCAGAGGCTGGACAAATATCTGTCTGGGATGATTTAGTGATCCTGCACCGAGCAGGGGGCTGGACCCGATGACCCCGGAGGTCCCTTCCAACTCCACCATCCTAGGATTCTATAACAAGTTTTGCGCTCTTTTGCCCGCTGGAGTCTGTTTCTCTTAGACACAATGGCGCTGGAACTGGTCGTCCACTGTTATTCCATCCGTGCGGAGGAACGGCGAGTTGTGCGTTCGGACACGTTAGTTGGAGCTCCAGCGTTTCAGCTGACTGTGCAGCCTGTTGGTCAGAACGATTCCTGACATCCTCCTCCGACCCCTTTCAGTGATTAGTTGCTTCCGTCCACAGGATCCCCTTTCGCTGGATGTTTTCCTCGATTGCGCCATTCTGTGTATATTTACCATACCGTTACATGAAACCCCCTGCGGTTGGCAGTGAGCCTCCGGCTAGTCTAGCACTGATGACCGGCCTCGTTGGAAGTTGCTCCGATCGCTGGATCTTCCATCTAATGTGGATTCACACAGACTGATCCACGGAAAACTTGTCAAGTGATTTTATACCGCACTCCGGGGTCACGCGGAGAATTACCGTACAGGGGGCGCCAATCATGAGAGGGCCAGGTGTCTAATAAAGGGGGCATCAGTGTATACCTGTGTCTAGCTGTGGCAGTATACACATACGGACTCCGCATAGTACCCATCACATCCATATTTCGGGTGTAGTTCCCCTTACCGATATCTTCTCTCTCGTTCCTCACCATGTTCTGTACACTCATGGCGGTACATGTGACTACTGCAGCCAATCACTGGCCTTAGTACAGAAGACTGCCAAGGCCAGCGATTGGCTGCGGCAGCCACATGTATCCACACTACGCGCCTGTAGCCCTTCACACAAAGAGCAGTAGGAGGCGCCGCAGCAGCCCGGAACCTATCAGGTAATTCTACGACATTTCCCCAGACCCGTTCGCCGCTGATCCTCGTCGGCCCCTGGACAGGAGAAGTAACGCCGCGACTCCCCGAGCGCTCCGCCAAGAGACCTTCCACCTACGTACATGTGAGAGTGCAGGGTCATAGGAGCACGGAGGTAGGTGCGGTCACGGAGGTCATCACTTCTTAGTAGAAGGGGGTGACCCGCAATCTTAGCAGCTGTGACCCGCAGCCTCCGCCGCCTGCGACCCCTCCGCCGCCTGCGACCCCTCCGCAGGATCTCAGACTAGCTTTATTTTTTCTATTTATGGGAAAAGCACCTGAAAACCTTATTTTCAAACGCCAGAGCAACGGGCAGTGTGACGGCAAATAAGCGTGCGATCGCAGGTCCAACGCGCTGAACACCATACACTCCCGGCTGCTGCTGAGGGACATTATTGGGGAAGATAAAGGGAATATTCATACATGCTGGTGGCTACTAGTGGCTTCCTGGCCATCTTGTGCTTATATAGAGCCTCAATCTGAGCAAACAGCGCTGCAGTATAAAGCATGGGGGGTGGAAGAAAGCCACAGCCTAAGACTATGATAAAGAAGAGGATGATCTGAGACTACATCAGGCTCCAAGACTGTGCAGCTGAGTTGGACTCTCCTGAGCAAGCAGAACTGCAGTATAAAGCATGGTGAAAGGACAGAGCAGCACAGCAGACCACATTCACACCTGTGCTGCCGGACGTGCCGGATGCGGACGCAGCGTGACTACATGACAGTCTGCTATGTTGGCGCACGGTGAAGGGGTTGTGCCAACATCTTACAACTCGGACAACCCCTTTAAGGATAGAATCTGTTCCTTATCACGCAGTGCAGGCGGACGCACCGCCACATAGCAGTAACCGGCATCCCATAATCCCGCACTTTGTAATTGGGAATCTCTTACATTGTTATCACCGTCTAATAATCCGGATGTAAGGGACTCACCGCACCGCCTCTCTGACATCACCGGTTTATGCATGCTCTTCTGGCAGTACCCCGCTCCGTGCAGAGGGGGCGCCACCCTCCATCCTGCTGAACCTTTTAGGACCCACTATTGGGCCTCCAGTGACCGTTCATCTAATCACCCCACAACTCTCATCATATCAGAGATGGAGCCGCATGCCGGCAGCAAAACAACCACAACTACGTCTGGGGCGGACTGTCTTTTGACAAAAAGTGTACCTTGTTGTCCTACTTCTGCTTGCTGTCAGTGAATTGGATCATCATTGTCATTCTGAAGAGAATATATATATACACACACACCTTACAGCTGAGGGCTCGCTGCCATTATCTCCGGTACAGAGAATCCGGGACTCCAGACAAGTTACCTGCGCTGATACATTGCAGCAAACCACCAGGACAGGGATCTGCACACATGGCTGGTATAAGCGACTATCGAGTTTAAAAACGTATATGGGCCCCGCTGTAACTGACAAGACACTTCCACGTAGCGTACGCCTCTTCAGCACCCGGGATAGCGAACCATATCAGAGCCATGCTATAGGAATGTATAGGTGCCAGACGCAGGACAGAAACATATGTAGGCATCAAGACCATCATACAAAAGATAGACAGCTACCAAAACCATCCAACACCCATATAGACTGCAGACCTCGTATACAGCTGGTGCAATCCCTACATAATAGTACCAGAGACAGTCTGTAAAGATGTATGGGTGCTGGGCCAATCACATATATAATAAACGTACAGAACAGATCCTCCAACCATCTATAGGTATAGACAAACTATAAAGGTAAGGGGTGGATGCTATATGGTGGAGGTATAGACGCGTACCGTAAAGATATAAGAGTGCAGGGTAGATCTCATAACCATCTATAGGTACACAATGGAGGTACAGACACTATAAACATCTATAGGTAACAGATGTAACCTACAACAATTTATAGGGGGTATAGAAACACTATAAAGATACAAGACATCCTCTAAGCATCTATAGGCACATGTACTCTAAGTAGAAGCATCCTATAGCCATGTCTAGGTGCACATACTGCATGTACAGATGCATCCTCTACCCATCTATAGGTCCACGTACGGTATGTACAGGCACATCCAGTACCCATCTATATGAGCACATAATGTATGTAGAGATGCATCCTCTATCTATAGGTCCATGTACGGTATGTAAACACATCATTTACCCATCTATAGGTGCACATAATGTATGTACAGACGCATCCTCTAGCCATCTATAGGTACAGACACATCCTCTAGCCATCTATAGGTCCACGTACGGTATGTACAGATGTGTCCTCTACCCATCTATAGGTCCATGTACGGTATGTACTGACATCTACCTATCTATAGGTGCACATACTGTATGTAAAGAAACATATACCCATCTATAGGTCCACGTATGGTATGTACAGACACATACTCTATCCATCTATGGGTGCACATACTGTATGTACAGACATCCTCTACCTATCTATAGGTGCACATACGGCATGCACAGATGCATCCTGTACCTATCTATAGGTCCACATATGGTATGCACAGACATCTACCCATCTATAGGTCCGCGTACAGTATGTACAGACACATGCTCTACCCATCTATAGGTGTGCATACTGTATGTA
The DNA here is from genome assembly GCF_035609145.1 of Eleutherodactylus coqui. Lineage (NCBI taxonomy): Eukaryota > Metazoa > Chordata > Amphibia > Anura > Eleutherodactylidae > Eleutherodactylus > Eleutherodactylus coqui. Next base: position 173,333,891 of record NC_089845.1, read on the forward strand.
CCGACACATCCTGTACCAATCTATAGGTGCACATACTGTATGTACAGACACATCGTGTACCTATCTATAGGTCCACATATGGTATGCACAGACATCTACCCATCTATAGGTCCGCGTACAGTATGTACAGACACATGCTCTACCCATCTATAGGTGCGCATACTGTATGTACAGACACATCATGTACCTATCTATAGGTGCACATACTGTATGTACAGACACATCATGTACCTATCTATAGGTGCACATACTGTATGTACAGACACATCATGTACCTATCTATAGGTCAACATACCATATGTACAGACACATCATCTACCCATCTATAGGTGCACATGTCAACGTATGGTATGTACAGACACATCCTCTACCAATCTATAGGTCAACGTATGGTATGTACTGACACATCCTGTACCTATCTATAGGTCCACGTACGGTATGTACAGACACATCCTGTACTCATCCATAGGTCCACATACGGTATGTACAGACATCCTCTACTCATCTATAGGTCCACGTAGGGTATGTACTGACATCCTGTACCTATCTATAGGTCCATGTACGGTATGTACAGACATCCTCTACTCATCTATAGGTCAACGTATGGTATGTACTGACACATCCTGTACCTATCTATAGGTTCACGTATGGTATGTACAGACACATCCTGTACTCATCTATAGGTCCACGTACGGTATGTACAGACATCCTCTACTCATCCATAGGTCCATGTACGGTATGTACTGACACATCCTCTCCTCATCTATAGGTCCATGTACGGTATGTACTGACATGTCCTCTACTCATCCATAGGTCCACGTACGGTATGTACTGACACATCCTGTACCTATCTATAGGTCCATGTACGGTATGTACTGACATCCTCTACTCATCTATAGGTCCATGTACGGTATGTACTGACACATCCTGTACCTATCTATAGGTCCATGTACGGTATGTACAGACACGTCCTCTACTCATCTATAGGTCCACGTACGGTATGTACTGACATGCACAGATAAGTGACATTTCCTCTCACCTCTTCCAGCACGGTGATGGAGTTCCGGCAGCTCTGCAGTCTGGTGGTGAAGCTGGAGGTGGTCGGTGAATTGTAATCCTCTGTGGTCTCCGAAATAAACTCTGATACGGAGATCTGATCCGGCATCCTAGCCATAGGGACACAAAAACACAAGCTGATGAGGAAATGAGAAGGAGAGGAGGTCCATGAGGGGAGGGGAGAGCGGAGGGAGGGGAGGCCGCCGCCGAGAGCCCTCCATAACATGCAGAGCAAGATGTGGGGAGGAGGGAGCAGACAATGACCGCCGCAAAACCCTAGGAAACTGCACCCAGCATCAGCATGTGCAAAACCCACCCGTCATCCCGCATGCACTGCAGCACCTCCGCAGCCCCCCGGGGGGCCGCGCTCACAGCATGCACTAATCCACAGCCAGACGGAGAATTACAGATGGTGACGCTGCAACCGCAGCTAAAGGTCAGGACAGGCCAGCGGCTGCACAACAGGGTCCTGGATGGGAGGCAGCAATGGAAAGTCACAGATGCAGCAGAGCTGGGACCACGGGCGTAGAACATACCTTACTGTTACATAGGACTGCAAGCAAACCCCACCGCAGGGGTCTAACAGCGAGCTGAGCCTGTCACATGTAGGGACTGCAATGCAACGTCAGGTGTGGCAAAGTGGAGTTTGGCACATATAGTAGAGCTGTGTTTGTCTTTTAGCATAACCCACCAAGGTGTTTCATAGGGCTGCAGGCTGGGGCTGCCAAAGCCGTGTTTGGCATTAATGACATGGCCATATATTTAGTCCTGTTCTCGTGGACCAGCGTGAGGGGCTCTGTGAATAAGCCCCAACACACCTCAGCACTGCAGCCGTCCGCGGGCCTGATAGCTGGTAATCCCAGCTCTGCTACATCTGACAGTGAAGAAGTTCAATCAATTGCTGGGCCTTCCTAATGCGCAGAGAAGCCAGCTCTAATGGGGAGAAGGGCCGAGATAATGAACATCTGCACAATGGGGAGCATTTAATGAATAGCAGCAGCCAGAGCCGAACTCCTCATGCATCACATCTATGGCAGCGGAACGAGGACACCGCCAAAACAGAAGCTGCCGTCCCCACGTACAGCGCAGCACACACCATTACCCCATACATGATCCTCCTGCACAAGGCGGGTGCAACGGCGCCCCCCATAGAGCACATGTGGGATTACTAGTGGGGGTCCCAGGGGTGGGAGATAGCCGAGGGCCGCAGCACTTCCCCTCTACCCACATGTACATGGATGATGCTCCCAGACAACAAATAACAGGCCAGTTAAAGAAATTTAGATTTTTAAGTTTTCCTATTGAAATACCATGTGATGCTCACACACGCTAAAAACGGGCGCGAAAACCGCGTGTGCTGCGGGTCTCACAAACTGCATCGCACTCACAAGGAAAGGGTGCATGCCCCCTGCTACACCAACGACTCCACCGACACCAGGGGCACATGACCACTGCAGCCAATCACCAAGCAACATGTCTCGTTGTCGGGAAGAGGCAGGAAATGGGGTGAGGCGACTATTACCCTTACTAGGAATTAATAGGAAATTATAGTACCAGTATTTCTGATGGCGCAATGCACCACGCAGCTCTGCTACGTGCATGTCACACGCAGCTCTGCTACGTGCATGTCACACGCAGCTCTGCTACGTGCATGTCACACGCAGCTCTGCTACGTGCATGTCACACGCAGCTCTGCTACGTGCATGTCACACGCAGCTCTGCTACATTGCTTTCGCATATGAACTGCATGTGTTTTATGAGCTGGTGGCTGCGGTAACGTCGTGCTTTGTCACTGTGTATGTAAGCTGCATTAGCTTCAGGAAGTGTTGACCCCCGTGTTGACATGTTTGCACGACAGCGACGGTTAGTCTCACCACTGGACAACGGCTGACGATTAGATGAAGGCTGGACTGGTGCTGGCGGCATTAGCACTGGAGATGACATCATATAACGGTCAGGAGACGTGAAGATACCGGGGAACGACGAGGCTCCAATGTTGTTGGTCAATATGCACAGCCAGCCATGTATGTGTAAAGGACCTGTGGTGACGTCACAGTCATGTGATCAGGGGGCGGGGCTAAGAGCCGGTATGTGTAAATTTGTGAGGTGTTATTTATTGGAGGTGTGCGGCAGTCTGAAAACCAGCTACAAATTTCCGGACTGAATACTGCTGTATCCATAGCAACTGAGGCCACAGGGGTTTGTGGGGAATGTAGTCCACCCATAATCCCTCATTCAACTCAGAGACAATGTGACAGATCACATGACGGTGACATCACAGATCCTGTCAGCAAACGAGCTATGTGGACATTTGTGAGAGGTCATTTATTGGAGTCTTCACACAGGGGTGCAGCTGTCTCACAACCAGCTACAAACTGCCAGACTGAGGACTGCTGTATCCATAGCAACTGAGGCTGCAGTGGTTTGTGGGGGATGTAGTCCACCCATAATCCCTCATTCAGTACACAAGCATAAAGGATCTGTGATGTCAGCGTCATGTGATCAGGAGGTGGAGCTAAGAGCCAGTAACTGACATCACAGGTGCGGTCAGGCTCTGCATGTAACTCATACGTGACACACGGATTGGGCGGACAAGTGGTGGTTAGTAGTTTGATCATTCCACCATGCAGGACAGGTTCTAGTCATTTAGGGGGCGGAATGACCCCTGTAATAGCTAGAATGAAGGGTCTCTAGCTGTCAGTGGGGGGCTCGAGAGCCTGCGCCCAGAACCTCTGACAGTACCTACAAGTCCTTCAGCCATATCCTTCTATCCAATGTGTCACTGGCTTCTCCAGACCCCTGAATGGCAATTCTGCCTGCAAAGAAGTGAATAACCTGCGCCCCCCGCGCCCCCGGTGAAGGCCCTATTCACAGGCCCGATAGCAAGTGTAATCACGCACTGTGCAAGACACCCCACGTGGCAAGTCCCCCTCTCCTGCGTGAATCCCACCAACACGGGACCTGCTCAGCTTTTTGGTCTCGCACAGTGTGAGGAAAATTGTCCGTGTAAGTTAACCCACACAACATACAAGAACGGAGCATCACGCAAACACGCAACACGGCCCCACTACCTATTCAGAAGAGTAGGAGTAAGGCGGCAACGGCGGCCATACTGGTTGTCACCCAGCCTTACAAGCATCACATGAAGGGTTCATTCACACAGACGGAAGCATTCTCAGTCGGTGTATTTGTACCATATTGGGTTTTTCCCCTGTATGCAGCCTGACTGATTTCTCCTGCCTTCATGGGTATCCACTACGCATTTATGCCATCCCATTCACTTGAACAGGCAATTCCAATCTATCTATATATATATATAAAGCTGAAAGCCCTCACTCACTGACTGACTCACTGGCCAAAAGTTCTCCAACTTGCCAATGTCATAGAAACATGAATTTTGGCACGAGCATAGATTATCTCCAAAATAGGAAATGTAATTGGGTCCCAACTCGATTATTCAATTCTAGCGCAAAAGAATTGGCGTCAAAATTTAACGTACATAATCTAAATCTCTCACTTTCCGGTGTCATAGAAACTTAAAACTTGGCACGAGCATTGATTATGTCATAAATAGGAAAAGCTAATGGGTCCCAACTCGATTATTCAATTCTATGTGCAAAAGAATTAGCGTCCAAATTTTACGTACGGAATCTAATTCTTTCACTTCCCGGTGTCATAGAAACTCGAAATTTGGCATGAGCATTGATTATGTCATAAATAGGGAAAGCTAATGGGTCCCAACTCGATTATTCAATTCTAAGCGCAAAAGAATTAGCGTCCAAATTTTACGTATGGAATCTAATTCTCTCACTTCCTGATGTCATTTTATATGAAGGAAGCGTTGCATGGTTACCTCCACGTGGTGTTTCCTGGGTAACGCAGAGAACTATGCAAAATGGTGAACATATGTTTTTCCGGTATCTCTAAAGTAACCACGACTTCATAAGATTTTCCGTGTGAACACCAGATAAACACCAGTACCAAATTAACTCGGGCGAAGCCGGGTATATCAGCTAGTAGGGTATATATATATATATATATAACTCAGGTGAAGCCGGGTATATCAGCTAGTCTTTAATATGGGACAAAATAGCACTCGGAATTTACATGCATGAAGGAGACAAAAAAATAGCATCTGAGCACCGCAATGCAAATCAATATGGTTTAAACGTACTATGTGTGTATGTATATGCAAACATTTACGCTAGCACGGAACGCACAAATGCCCAACACTATGACACCAGGACATACTGGTGAGTTTAATTTAAAGGGCCTGTAAAGGGGTTGTCCAGGTCTGACCAACAAGACAGCTCACCCACAGTTGACCGGCTGAACCCCCAGCAATCAGCGGCTATCACATTGCTGTAGCGCCCTAGATGCTTTAGAATTAAATACAATGATAGATGCATTCACATCACCAGACCGAGCGCTGCAATGTGTACACTGCTGTCCACAGCGGCGGCCCCCACCTAGCCATGACCCCGTGGGAGGAGAGTTCTGTCACGGACAATCCCTTTAAGTGCGGGATCATATAACAGGAGGAGGTCGGCGGACGCTGCACATTCCTGATGACACGCGCCCTCCGCTTACAGTCCTGCCACATCACTGCGATGCAGTCCATACCCACACAACACACGTGCCAAGTATGCGGCACTGCCAGGGAAATCCCTCACTGACTCGACTGAAGGTGAGCCATTCATCGGCACGAGGCACAGACGACACGCAAACTACATGCAACAGGCAGAGTACATCCAGTGTAACAGTCCCTGGCAGCAGACCGATACAATGTAGCAAACTGGCAACACCACAGGGAGAGCCCAGCTGCAGATGGGGGGAACTAGAAAGGACACAAGTGCAGCAGACCCTCAGCGCAGCAGGTTTTAAGTATCAAGAGGTTCCAGTTCACCGACAGCAAGCAGAGATCTTAACTAGGAATATTGAAGGAAGGCTATTAGAAATATTAACAAACAGTTTGAAAATAGGAGGCAAACAGCAGCATTCATGTGAAGGGGCGCCCGCACGGCATGTGTCCCAGCGGGTCCCCGCCCATCCGATGCTCACGGTGTACGGACGGGATACGCTGTCCACTGCCAGGTGGGCCCCAGAATCTCGCATGCAACTTTAATGTCCGTGTGAATGTGCCCTAAAGGTAATCTGCAACAACGTACCAGCATCAGCTCCCACATCAGCAGCTGGGGGGGGGGGGGGGTGCAGTCACTATATACATATATACATGTCAGCAGCTGGGGGGGTGCAGTAACTATATACATACATGTCAGCAGCTGGGGGCGCAATCACTATATACATATATACATACATGTCAGCAGCTGGGGGTGCAGTCACTATATACATATATACATACATGTCAGCAGCTGGGGGGGGGTGCAGTCACTATATACATACATGTCAGCAGCTGGGGGGGGTTGCAGTCACTATATACATACATGTCAGCAGCTGGGGGGCGCAGTCACTATATACATATATACATACATGTCAGCAGCTGGGGGGGTGCAGTCACTATATACATACATGTCAGCAGCTGGGGGTGCAGTCACTATATACATACATGTCAGCAGCTGGGGGTGCAGTCACTATATACATACATTGTCAGCAGCTGGGGGGTGCAGTCACTATATACATACATGTCAGCAGCTGGGGGGTGCAGTCACTATATACATACATGTCAGCAGCTGGGGGGTGCAGTCACTATATACATACATGTCAGCAGCTGGGGGGGGTGCAGTCACTATATACATACATGTCAGCAGCTGGGGGTGCAGTCACTATATACATATATATATACATACATACCAGCAGCTGGGGGGGGGGGGGGTGCAGTCACTATATACATACATGTCAGCACCTGGGGGGTGCAGTCACTATATACATACATGTCAGCAGCTGGGGGGGGTGCAGTCACTATATACATACATGTCAGCAGCTGGGGGGCGCAGTCACTATATACATATATACATACATGTCAGCAGCTGGGGGGGTGCAGTCACTATATACATACATGTCAGCAGCTGGGGGGGGGATGCAGTCACTATATACATATATACATACATGTCAGCAGCTGGGGGGGTGCAGTCACTATATACATACATGTCAGCAGCTGGGGGGGTGCAGTCACAATATACATACATGTCAGCAGCTGGGGGGGTGCAGTCACAATATACATACATGTCAGCAGCTGGGGGGGTGCAGTCACTATATACATACATGTCAGCAGCTGGGGGGGTGCAGTCACTATATACATACATGTCAGCAGCTGGGGGGGTGCAGTCACTATATACATACATGTCAGCAGCTGGGGGTGCAGTCACTATATACATACATGTCAGCAGCTGGGGGTGCAGTCACTATATACATACATGTCAGCAGCTGGGGGTGCAGTCACTATATACATACATACATACATGTCAGCAGCTGGGGGGTGCAGTCACTATATACATACATGTCAGCAGCTGGGGGTGCAGTCACTATATACATACATACATGTCAGCAGCTGGGGGGTGCAGTCACTATATACATATATATATATATATATATATACACATACATAAATACATGTCAGCAGCTGGGGGTGCAATCACTATATACATATATATACATACATGTCAGCAGCTGGGGGGTGCAGTCACTATATACATATATATATATATATATATATATATACACATACATAAATACATGTCAGCAGCTGGGGGTGCAATCACTATATACATATATACATACATGTCAGCAGCTGGGGGGGTGCAGTCACTATATACATATATATACATACATGTCAGCAGCTGGGGGGTGCAGTCACTATATACACATACATGTCAGCAGCTGAGGGGTGCAGTCACTATATACACATACATGTCAGCAGCTGGGGGGTGCAGTCACTATATATATACATACATGTCAGCAGCTGGGGGGGTGCAGTCACTATATCCATACATGTAAGCAGCTGGGGGTGCAGTCACTATATACATACATGTCAGCAGCTGGGGGGGTGCAGTCACTATATACATACATGTCAGCAGCTGGGGGGTGCAGTCACTATATACATACATGTCAGCAGCTGGGGGGTGCAGTCACTATATACATACATGTCAGCAGCTGGGGGGTGCAGTCACTATATACATATATACATACATGTCAGCAGCTGGGGGGTGCAGTCACTATATACATATATACATACATGTCAGCAGCTGGGGGGTGCAGTCACTATATACATATATACATACATGTCAGCAGCTGGGGGGTGCAGTCACTATATACATATATACATACATGTCAGCAGCTAGCGGGTGCAGTCACTATATACATATATACATACATGTCAGCAGCTGGGGGTGCAGTCACTATATACATATATACATACATGTCAGCAGCTGGGGGGTGCAGTCACTATATACATACATGTCAGCAGCTGGGGGTGCAGCCACTATATACATACATGTCAGCAGCTGGGGGGGTGCAGTCACTATATACATACATGTCAGCAGCTGGGGGGGGGGGTGCAGTCACTATATACATACATGTCAGCAGCTGGGGGGGGGGTGCAGTCACTATATACATACATGTCAGCAGCTGGGGGGGTGCAGTCACTATATACATACATGTCAGCAGCTGGGGGGGTGCAGTCACTATATACATACATGTCAGCAGCTGGGGGGGGTGCAGTCACTATATACATACATACATGTCAGCAGCTGGGGGGGTGCAGTCACTATATACATATATACATACATGTCAGCAGCTGGGGGCGCAGTCACTATATACATGCATGTCAGCAGCTGGGGGTGCAGTCTCTATATACATATATACATACATGTCAGCACCTGGGGGGGGCATTCACTATAAACATATATACATACATGTCAGCACCTGGGGGGTGCAGTCACTATATACATACATGTCAGCACCTGGGGGGTGCAGTCACTATATACATACATGTCAGCACCTGGGGGGTGCAGTCACTATATACATACATGTCAGCACCTGGGGGGTGCAGTCACTATATACATACATGTCAGCACCTGGGGGGTGCAGTCACTATATACATACATGTCAGCACCTGGGGGGTGCAGTCACTATATACATACATGTCAGCACCTGGGGGGTGCAGTCACTATATACATACATGTCAGTAGCTGGGGGTGCAGTCACTATATACATACATGTCAGCAGATGGGGGCGCAGTCACTATATACATATATACATGTCAGCAGCTGGGGGGTGCAGTCACTATATACATATATACATACATGTCAGCAGCTGGGAGGGTGCAGTCACTATATACATACATACATGTCAGCAGCTAGGGGGGTGCAGTCACTATATACATACATGTCAGCAGCTGGGGGGGGTGCAGTCACTATATACATACATGTCAGCAGCTGGGGGGGGTGCAGTCACTATATACATATATACATACATGTCAGCAGCTGGGGGTGCAGTCACTATATACATACATACATGTCAGCAGCTGGGGGCGCAGTCACTATATACATACATGTCAGCACCTGGGGGGGGCGCAGTCACTATATACATATATACATACATGTCAGCAGCTGGGGGGTGCAGTCACTATATACATACACACACGTCAGCAGCTGGGTGGGTGCAGTCACTATATACATACATGTCAGCAGCTGGGGGAGCAGTCACTATATAGATACATGTCAGCAGCTGGGGGCGCAGTCACTATATACATACATGTCAGCAGCTGGGGGCGCAGTCACTATATACATATATATACATGCATGTCAGCAGCTGGGGGGTGCAGTCACTATATACATATATATACATGCATGTCAGCAGCTGGGGGGGTGCAGTCACTATATACATATATATACATACATGTCAGCAGCTGAGGGGGTGCAGTCACTATATACATGTCAGCAGCTGGGGGGTGCAGTCACTATATACATACCAGCAGCTGGGGGGTGCAGTCACTATATACATACCAGCAGCTGGGGGGTGCAGTCACTATATACATACATGTCAGAAGCTGGGGGGTGCAGTCACTATATACATATATACATACATGTCAGCACCTGGGGGGGTGCAGTCACTATATACATACATGTCAGCACCTGGGGGGGTGCAGTCACTATATACATATATACATACATACATGTCAGCAGCTGGGGAGTGCAGTCACTATATACATATATACATACATGTCAGCAGCTGGGGGGTGCAGTCACTATATACATACATGTCAGCAGCTGGGGGGGGTGCAGTCACTATATACATATATACATACATGTCAGCAGCTGGGGGGTGCAGTCACTATATACATATATACATACATGTCAGCAGCTGGGGGGTGCAGTCACTATATACATATATACATACATGTCAGCAGCTGGGGGGTGCAGTCACTATATACATATATACATACATGTCAGCAGCTGGGGGGGTGCAGTCACTATATACATATATACATACATGTCAGCAGCTGGGGGGGTGCAGTCACTATATACATATATACATACATGTCAGCAGCTGGGGGGGTGCAGTCACTATATACATATATACATACATGTCAGCAGCTGGGGGGGTGCAGTCACTATATACATATATACATACATGTCAGCAGCTGGGGGGGTGCAGTCACTATATACATATATACATACATGTCAGCAGCTGGGGGGGGTGCAGTCACTATATACATATATACATACATGTCAGCAGCTGGGGGGGTGCAGTCACTATATACATACATGTCAGCACCTGGGGGATGCAGTCACTATATACATACATGTCAGCAGCTGGGGGGTGCAGTCACTATATACATACATGTCAGTACCTGGGGGGTGCAGTCACTATATACATATATACATACATGTCAGCAGCTGGGGGGGTGCAGTCACTATATACATATATACATACATGTCAGCAGCTGGGGGGGTGCAGTCACTATATACATATATACATACATGTCAGCAGCTGGGGGTGCAGTCACTATATACATATATACATACATGTCAGCAGCTGGGGGGTGCAGTCACTATATACATACATGTCAGCAGCTGGGGGGTGCAGTCAGTATATACATACATGTCAGCAGCTGTGGGGGTGCAGTCACTATATACATATATACATACATGTCAGCAGCTGGGGGGGTGCAGTCACTATATACATACATGTCAGCAGCTGGGGGGGTGCAGTCACTATATACATACATGTCAGCAGCTGGGGGGTGCAGTCACTATATACATACATGTCAGGACCTGGGGGATGCAGTCACTATATACATATATACATACATGTCAGCACCTGGGGGGTGCAGTCACTATATACAAATATACATACATGTCAGCACCTAGGGGGTGCAGTCACTATATACATATATACATACATGTCAGCAGCTGGGGGGGTGCAGTCACTATATACATACATGTCAGCAGCTGGGGGGTGCAGTCACTATATACATATATACATACATGTCAGCAGCTGGGGGTGCAGTCACTATATACATACATGTCAGCAGCTGGGGGGTGCAGTCACTATATACATACATGTCAGCAGCTGGGGGGTGCAGTCACTATATACATACATGTCAGCAGCTGGGGGGTGCAGTCACTATATACATACATGTCAGGACATGGGGGATGCAGTCACTATATACATATATGTCAGCACCTGGGGGGTGCAGTCACTATATACATATATACATACATGTCAGCAGCTGGGGGGTGCAGTCACTATATACACATATATACATACATGTCAGCACCTGGGGGGTGCAGTCACTATATACATATATACATACCTGTCAGCAGCTGGGGGGGTGCAGTCACTATATACATATATACATACATGTCAGCAGCTGGGGGGGTGCAGTCACTATATACATATATACATACATGTCAGCACCTGGGAGGTGCAGTCACTATATACATATATACATACATGTCAGCAGCTGGGGGGTGCAGTCACTATATACACATATATACATACATGTCAGCACCTGGGGGGTGCAGTCACTATATACATATATACATACCTGTCAGCAGCTGGGGGGGTGCAGTCACTATATACATATATACATACATGTCAGCAGCTGGGGGTGCAGTCACTATATACATATATACATACATGTCAGCAGCTGGGGGTGCAGTCACTATATAGATATATACATACATGTCAGCAGCTGGGGGCGCAATCACTATATACATATATACATACATGTCAGCAGCTGGGGGTGCAGTTACTACATACATACATGTCAGCAGCTGGGGGCGCAATCACTATATACATATATACATACATGTCAGCAGCTGGGGGTGCAGTCACTATATACATACATGTCAGCAGCTGGGGGGTACAGTCACTATATACATATATACATACATGTCAGCAGCTGGGGGCGCGCAGTCACTATATACATATATACATACATGTCAGCAGCTGGGGGGTGCAGTCACTATATACATATATACATACATGTCAGTAGCTGGGGGTGCAGTCACTATATACATATATACATACATGTCAGCAGCTGGGGGGTGCAGTCACTATATACATACATGTCAGCAGCTGGGGGGTACAGTCACTATATACATACATGTCAGCAGCTGGGGGGCAGTCACTATATACATACATGTCAGCAGCTGGGGGGGTGCAGTCACTATATACATATATACATGTCAGCAGCTGGGGGTGCAGTCACTATATACATATATACATGTCAGCAGCTGGGGGTGCAGTCACTATATACATATATACATGTCAGCAGCTGGGGGGGTGCAGTCACTATATACATATATACATACATGTCAGCAGCTGGGGGGGTGCAGTCACTATATACATACATGTCAGCACATGCGGGGTGCAGTCACTATATACATACATGTCAGCAGCTGGGGGTGCAGTCACTATATACATATATACATACATGTCAGTAGCTGGGGGTGCAGTCACTATATACATATATATAGATACATGTCAGCAGCTGGGGTTGCAGTCACTATATATATATACACATGTCAGCAGCTGGGGGGTACAGTCACTATATACATATATACATACATGTCAGCAGCTGGGGGGTGCAGTCACTATATACATATATACATACATGTCAGCAGCTGGGGGTGCAGTCACTATATACATACATGTCAGCAGCTGGGGGGTACAGTCACTATATACATATATACATACATGTCAGCAGCTGGGGGGCAGTCACTATATACATACATGTCAGCAGCTGGGGGTGCAGTCACTATATACATATATACATGTCAGCAGCTGGGGGTGCAGTCACTATATACATATATACATACATGTCAGCAGCTGGGGGGTGCAGTCACTATATACATACATGTCAGCAGCTGGGGGGGGTGCAGTCACTATATACATATATACATACATGTCAGCAGCTGGGGGGGCGCAGTCACTATATACATACATGTCAGCAGCTTGGGGTGCAGTAACTATATACATATATACATACATGTCAGCAGCTGGGGGGGCAGTCACTATATACATATATACATACATGTCAGCAGCTGGGGGGGTGCAGTCACTATATACATATATACATACATGTCAGCAGCTGGGGGGGTGCAGTCACTATATACATATATACATACATGTCAGCAGCTGGGGGGGTGCAGTCACTATATACATACATGTCAGCAGCTGGGGGGGCGCAGTCACTATATACATACATGTCAGCAGCTGGGGGGGCGCAGTCACTATATACATACATGTCAGCAGCTGGGGGGGCGCAGTCACTATATACATACATGTCAGCAGCTGGGGGGGTGCAGTCACTATATACATATATACATACATGTCAGCAGCTGGGGGGTGCAGTCACTATATACATATATACATACATGTCAGCAGCTGGGGGGTGCAGTCACTATATACATATATACATACATGTCAGCAGCTGGGGGGTGCAGTCACTATATACATATATACTTACATGTCAGCACCTGGGGGGTGCAGTCACTATATACATATATACATACATGTCAGCAGCTGGGGGTGCAGTCACTATATACATACATGTCAGCAGCTGGGGGGGCAGTCACTATATACATATATACATACATGTCAGCAGCTGGGGGTGCAGTCACTATATACATATATACATACATGTCAGCAGCTGGGGGGGGGTGCAGTCAGTATATACATACATGTCAGCAGCTGGGGGGTGCAGTCACTATATACATACATGTCAGCAGCTGGGGGTGCAGTCACTATATACATATATACATACATGTCAGCAGCTGGGGGTGCAGTCACTATATACATATATACATGTCAGCAGCTGGGGGGGTGCAGTCACTATATACATATATACATACATGTCAGCAGCTGGGGGGGTACAGTCACTATATACATACATGTCAGCACCTGGGGGGTACAGTCACTATATACATACATACATACATGTCAGCAGCTGGGGGGGTACAGTCACTATATACATACATGTCAGCACCTGGGGGGTACAGTCACTATATACATACATGTCAGCAGCTGGGGGGGTGCATTCACTATGTACATACATACATACATACATGTCAGCAGCTGGGGGGTGCAGTCACTATATACATACATGTCAGCAGCTGGGGGGGTGCAGTCACTATATACATATATATATATATACACGTCAGCAGCTGGGGGGTGCAGTCACTATATACATACATGTCAGCACCTGGGGGGTACAGTCACTATATACATACATGTCAGTAGCTGGGGGGTGCAGTCACTATATACATACATGTCAGCAGCTGGGGGTGCAGTCACTATATACATACATGTCAGCAGCTGGGGGGTGCAGTCACTATATACATACATGTCAGCAGCTGGGGGGGTGCAGTCACTATATACATACATGTCAGCAGCTGGGGGGGTGCAGTCACTATATACATATATATACATACATGTCAGCAGCTGGGGGGGTGCAGTCACTATATACATATATACATACATGTCAGCAGCTGGGGGGTGCAGTCACTATATACATATATACATACATGTCAGCAGCTGGGGGGGTGCAGTCACTATATACATACATGTCAGCAGCTGGGGGGGTGCAGTCACTATATACATACATGTCAGCAGCTGGGGGGGTGCAGTCACTATATACATATATATACATACATGTCAGCAGCTGGGGGGGTGCAGTCACTATATACATATATACATACATGTCAGCAGCTGGGGGGTGCAGTCACTATATACATATATACATACATGTCAGCAGCTGGGGGGGTGCAGTCACTATATACATACATGTCAGCAGCTGGGGGGGTGCAGTCACTATATACATATATACATGTCAGCATCTGGGGGGGGGTGCAGTCACTATATACATATATACATACATGTCAGCAGCTGGGGGGGGTGCAGTCACTATATACATACATGTCAGCAGCTGGGGGGTGCAGTCACTATATACATATATACATACATGTCAGCAGCTGGGGGGTGCAGTCACTATATACATATATACATGTCAGCTGCTGGGGGGTGCAGTCACTATATACATATATACATACATGTCAGCAGCTGGGGGGTGCAGTCACTATATACATATATACATACATGTCAGCAGCTGGGGGGTGCAGTCACTATATACATATATACATACATGTCAGCAGCTGGGGGTGCAGTCACTATATACATACATGTCAGCAGCTGGGGGGGGTGCAGTCACTATATACATATATACATACATGTCAGCAGCTGGGGGGTGCAGTCACTATATACATATATACACACGTCAGCAGCTGGGGGGGTGCAGTCACTATATACATATATACATACATGTCAGCAGCTGGGGGGTGCAGTCACTATATACATATATACATGTCAGCTGCTGGGGGGTGCAGTCACTATATACATATATACATACATGTCAGCAGCTGGGGGGTGCAGTCACTATATACATATATACATACATGTCAGCAGCAGGGGGGTGCAGTCACTATATACATATATACATACATGTCAGCAGCTGGGGGGTGCAGTCACTATATACATATATACATACATGTCAGCAGCTGGGGGGGTGCAGTCACTATATACATATATACACACATGTCAGCAGCTGGGGGGGTGCAGTCACTATATACATATATACATACATGTCAGCAGCTGGGGGTGCAGTCACTATATACATACATGTCAGCAGCTGGGGGTGCAGTCACTATATACATATATACATACATGTCAGCAGCTGGGGGGTGCAGTCACTATATACATGTCAGCAGCTGGGGGTGCAGTCACTATATACATATATACATACATGTCAGCAGCTGGGGGGTGCAGTCACTATATACATACATGTCAGCAGCTGAGGGTGCAGTCACTATATACATATATACATACATGTCAGCAGCTGGGGGGTGCAGTCACTATATACATATATACATACATGTCAGCACCTAGGGGGTGCAGTCACTATATACATACATGTCGGTGCTGGTGGCGCCCCCTCCCGGTCAGCTCCTGCTCAGCCTCCGCCGCGGCCTGCTGCCACCATTCCTCTCCGGTCTGCCGGCTCCGTCCGTCTTCACAGACCGCCGCATGCAGGGAGCGCGGGAGCAGACGGGCGCGCGGAGCGGGAGCGCGCCTAGAGACACTGCGCATGCGCCGCCCGCCGCCCAGCAACAGCGGAGTCATTCACAACCCGGTCACATCCGCAGCTGCAGGACGGGAGGGCATCGTATGTGACCTGTGCGTCATGTATGTAACACCATCTCCAACATGTGACCTGTGCGTCATGTATGTAACACCATCTCCAACATGTGACCTGTGCGTCATGTATGTAACACCATCTCCAACATGTGACCTGTGCGTCATGTATGTAACACCATCTCCAACATGTGACCTGTGCGTCATGTATGTAACACCATCTCCAACATGTGACCTGTGCGTCATGTATGTAACAACATCTCCAACATGTGACCTGTGCGTCATGTATGTAACACCATCTCCAACATGTGACCTGTGCGTCATGTATGTAACACCATCTCCAACATGTGACCTGTGCGTCATGTATGTAACACCATCTCCAACATGTGACCTGTGCGTCATGTATGTAACACCATCTCCAACATGTGACCTGTGCGTCATGTATGTAACACCGTCTGCCCCACGTGACCTGTGCGTCATGTATGTAACACCGTCTGCCCCACGTGACCTGTGAGTCATGTATGTAACACCGTCTGCCCCACGTGACCTGTGCGTCATGTATGTAACACCATTTGCCCCATGTGACCTGTGCGTCATGTATGTAACACCATCTCCAACGTGTGACCTGCGCGTCATGTATGTAACACCATCTCCAACATGTGACCTGTGCGTCATGTATGTAACACCGTCTGCCCCACGTGAACTGTGCGTCATGTATGTAACACCGTCTGCCCCATGTGACTTGTGTGTCATGTATGTAACACCGTCTGCTCCATGTCACCTGTCCGTCATGTATGTAACACCGTCTGCCCCACGTCACCTGTCCGTCATGTATGTAACACCGTCTGCCCCACGAGAACTGTGCGTCATGTATGTAACACCGTCTGCCCCATGTGACTTGTGTGTCATGTATGTAACACAGTCTGCCCCACGTCACCTGTCCGTCATGTATGTAACACTGCCCCATGTCACCTGTGCGTTATGTATGTACTACCGTCAGCCCCATGTCACCTGTCCGTCATGTATGTAACACCGTCTGCCCCACATCACCTGTCCGTCATGTATGTAACACCGTCTGCCCCACGAGAACTGTGCGTCATGTATGTAACACCGTCTGCCCCATGTGACTTGTGTGTCATGTATGTAACACTGTCTGCTCCATGTCACCTGTCCATCATGTATGTAACACCGTCTGCCCCACGTCACCTGTCCGTCATGCATGTAACACTGCCCCATGTCACCTGTGCGTTATGTATGTACTACCGTCAGCCCCATGTCACCTGTCCGTCATGTATGTAACGCAGTCTGCCTCACGTCACCAGTCCGTCATATATGTAACACTGTCTGCCACAAGTCACCTGTCTGTCATGCATGTCAACCGTCCGTCATGTATGTAACACTGGCTGCCCCACGTCACCTGTCCGTCATGTATGTAGCACTGTCTGCCACACGTCACCTGTCTGTCATGTATGTAACACAGTCTGCCCCATGTGACCTTTTCGTTATGTATGTAACACTGTCTGACCCATGTCACCTGTGCGTCATGTATGTAACACTTTCTGCCCCACGTCACCTGTTCGTCTGTCTCATGTCAACCATCCGTTATGTATGTAACACCGTCAACCACATGTAACATCCTCTTCTCTACACATATATCCTGCTCATCCTCATGCATGTAACATCCTCTTTCTACACATGTAACCTGCTCATCCTCATGGACGTAATGTAACCTCCTCTACACATGTAACATAGTCAACCTCATGTTTGTAATGTAACCTCCTCTACACATGTAACATACTCATCCTCATGTATGTAATGTAACATCCTCTACACATGTAACATACTCATCCTCATGCATGTAATCTCGTCTCCTCTACACATGTAACATACTCATCCTCATGTATGTAATGTAACATCCTCTACACATGTAACATACTCATCCTCATGCATGTAATGTCCTCTCTTCTATACATGTAACATACTCATCCTCATGCATGTATTGTCCTCTCCTCTACACGTGTAACATCCTCATCCTCATGCATGTAATGTCCTCTCCTCTACACATATAACATACTCATCCTCATGCATGTAATGTCCTCTCTTCTATACATGTAACATACTCATCCTCATGCATGTAATGTCCTCTCCTCTACACGTGTAACATATTCATCCTCATGCATGTAATGTCCTCTCATCTACACATGTAACATACTCAACCTCATGCATGTAATGTAACATCCTCTACACATGTAACATACTCATCCTCATGCATGTAATGTAACCTCCTCTACACATGTAACATACTCATCCTCATGCATGTAATGTAACCTCCTCTACACATGTAACATACTCATCCTCATGCATGTAATGTCCTCTCCTGTACACATGTAATATACTCATCCTCATGCATGTAATGTCCTCTCCTCTACACATGTAACATACTCATCCTCATGCATGTAATGTAACCTCCTCTACACATGTAACATACTCATCCTCATGCATGTAATGTAACCTCCTCTACACATGTAACATACTCATCCTCATGCATGTAATGTCCTCTCCTCTACATATGTAACATACTCAACCTCATGCATGTAATGTAACCTCCTCTACACATGTAACATACTCATCCTCATGCATGTAATGTCCTCTCCTTTACACATGTAACATACTCATCCTCATGCATGTAATGTAACCTCCTCTACACATGTAACATACTCATCCTCATGCATGTAATGTCCTCTCCTCTACACATGTAACATACTCATCCTCATCCATGTGATGTAACCTTCTCTACACATGTAACATACTCATCCTCATGCATGTATTGTCCTCTCCTCTACACGTGTAACATACTCATCCTCATGCATGTAATGTCCTCTCCTCTACACATGTAACATACTCATCCTCATCCATGTGATGTAACCTTCTCTACACATGTAACATCCTCATCCTCATGCATGTAATGTCCTCTCCTCCACACATATAACATACTCATCCTCATGCATGTAATGTCCTCTCCTCTACACGTGTAACATATTCAACCTCATGCATGTAATGTCCTCTCATCTACACATGTAACATACTCAACCTCATGCATGTAATGTAACATCCTCTACACATGTAACATACTCATCCTCATGCATGTAATGTAACCTCCTCTACACATGTAACGTACTCATCCTCATGCATGTAATGTAACCTCCTCTACACATGTAACATACTCATCCTCATGCATGTAATGTCCTCTCCTGTACACATGTAACATACTCATCCTCATGCATGTAATGTCCTCTCCTCTACACATGTAACATACTCATCCTCATGCATGTAATGTAACCTCCTCTACACATGTAACATACTCATCCTCATGCATGTAATGTAACCTCCTCTACACATGTAACATACTCATCCTCATGCATGTAATGACCTCTCCTCTACATATGTAACATACTCAACCTCATTCATGTAATGTAACCTCCTCTACACATGTAACATACTCATCATCATGCATGTAATGTAACCTCCTCTACACATCTAACATACTTATCCTCATGCATGTAATGTAACCTCCTCTACACATGTAACATCCTCATCCTCATGTATGTAATGTAACCTCCTCTACACATGTAACATACTCATCCTCATGCATGTAATGTCCTCTCCTCTACACATGTAATATACTCATCCTCATGCATGTAATGTCCTCTTCTCTACAGATGTAACATACTCATCCTCATGTATGTAATGTAACGTCCTCTACACATGTAACATACTCATCCTCATGCATGCAATGTAACCTCCTCTACGCATGTAACATACTCATCCTAATGCATGTAATGTCCTCTCCTCTACACATGTAACATACTCATCATCATGCATGTAATGTAACCTCCTCTACACATGTAACATACTCATCCTCATGCATGTAATGTCCTCTCCTCTATACATGTAACATACTCATCCTCATGCATATAATGTAACCTCCTCCACACATGTAACATACTCATCCTCATGCATGTAATGTAACCTCTTTTACACATGTAACATACTCATCCTCATGCATGTAATGTAACCTCCTCTACACATGTAACATACTCATCCTCATGCATGTAATGTCCTCTCCATTACACATGTAACATACTCATCCTCATGCATGTAATGTAACCTCCCCTAAACATGTAACATAGTCATCCTCATGCATGTAATGTAACCTCCTCTACACATGTAACATACTCATCCTCATGCATGTAATGTAACCTCCTCTACACATGTAACATACTCATCCTCATGCATGTAATGTCCTCTCCTTTACACATGTAACATACTCATCCTCATGCATGTAATGTAACCTCCTCTACACATGTAACATACTCATCCTCATGCATGTAATGTCCTCCCCTTTAAACATGTAACATACTAATCCTCATGCATGTAGTGTCCTTTCTTCTACACATGTAACATACTCATCCTCACGCATGTAATGTAACCTCCCCTAAATATGTAACATAGTCATCCTTATGTATGTAATGTAACCTCCTCTACACATGTAACATACTCATCCTCATGTATGTAATGTCCTCTCCTCTACACATGTAACATACTCATCCTCATGCATGTAATGTAACCTCCTCTTCACATTTAACATATTCATCCTCATGCATGTAATGTAACCTCCTCTACACATGTAACATACTCATCCTCATGCATGTAATGTAACCTCCTCTACACATGTAACATACTCATCCTCATGTATGTAATGTCCTCTCCTCTACACATGTAGCATACTCATCCTCATACACGTAATCTCCTCTCCTCTACACATGTAACATACTCATCCTCATGCATGTAATGTCCTCTCCTCTACACATGTAACATACTCATCCTCATGCATGTAATGTAACCTCCTCTACACATGTAACATACTCATCCTCATGCATGTAATGTAACCTCCTCTACACATGTAACATACTCATCCTCATGCATGTAATGTAACCTCCTCTTCACATTTAACATATTCATCCTCATGCATGTAATGTAACCTCCTCTACACATGTAACATACTCATCCTCATGCATGTAATGTAACCTCCTCTACACATGTAACATACTCATCCTCATGTATGTAATGTCCTCTCCTCTACACATGTAGCATACTCATCCTCATACACGTAATGTCCTCTTCTCTACACATGTAACATACTCATCCTCATGCATGTAATGTCCTCTCCTCTACACATGTTACATACTCATCCTCATGCATGTAATGTCCTCTCCTCTATACATGTAACATCCTCATCCTCATGCATGTAATGTAACCTCTATACATGTAACATCCTCATCCTCATGCATGTAATGTAACCTCCTCTACACATTTAACATATTCATCCTCATGCATGTAATGTAACCTCCTCTACACATGTAACATACTCATCCTCATACATGTAATGTCCTCTCCTCTACACATGTAACATACTCATCCTCATGCATGTAATGTAACCTCCTCTACACATGTAACATACTCATCCTCATGCATGTAATCTCCTCTCCTCTACACATGTAACATACTCATCCTCATGTATGTAATGTCCTCTCCTCTACACATGTAACATACTCATCCTCATGCATGTAATGTCCTCTCCTGTACACATGTAATATACTCATCCTCATGCATGTAATGTCCTCTCCTCTACACATGTAACATAATCATCCTCATGCATGTAATGTAACCTCCTCTACACATGTAACATACTCATCATCATGCATGTAATGTAACCTTCTCTGCACATGTAACATACTCATCCTCATTGCATGTAATGTAACCTCCTCTACACATGTCACATACTCATCGTCATGCATGTAATGTCCTCTCCTACACACATGTAACATACTCATCTTCATGCATGTAATGTCCTCTCTACACATGTAACATACTCATCCTCACGCATGTAATGTCCTCTCCTCTACACATGTAACATACTCGTCCTCATGCATGTAATGTAACCTCCTCTACACATGTAACATACTCATCCTCATGCATGTAATGTAACCTCCTCTACACATGTAATATACTCATCCTCATGCATGTAATGTAACCCCCACTACACATGTAATATACTCATCCTCATGCATGTAACCTCCTCTATACATGTAACATACTCATCTACATGCATGTAATGTTCTCTCCTCTACACATGTAACATACTCATCCTCATGTATGTAATGTCCTCTCCTCTACACATGTAACATACTCATCCTCATGCATGTAATGTAACCTCCTCTACACATGTAACATACTCATCATCATGCATGTAATGTAACCTCCTCTACACATGTAACATATTTATCTTCATGCATGTACTGTCCTCTCCTCTACACATGTAACATACTCATCCATGTAATGTCCTCTCTTCTATACATGTAACATACTCATCCTCATGCATGTAATGTCCTCTCCTCTACAAATGTAACATACTCATCCTCATGCATGTAATGTAACCTCCCCTAAGCATGTAACATAGTCATCCTCATGCATGTAATATCCTCTTGTCTACACATGTAACATACTCAGCATCATGCATGTAATGTCCTCTTCTCTACATATGTAACATAGTCATCCTTATGTATGTAATGTAACCTCCTCTACACATGTAACATACTCATCCTCATGCATGTAATGTAACCTCCTCTACACATGTAACATACTCATCCTCATGCATGTAATGTAACCTCTACACATGTAACATCCTCATGCATGTAATGTCCTCTCCTTTACACATGTAACATACTCATCCTCATGCATGTAATGTCCTCTCCTCTATACATGTAACATACTCATCCTCATGCATGTAATGTAACCTCCTCTACACATGTAACGTACTCATCCTCATGCATGTAATGTAACCTCTTTTACACATGTAACATACTCATCCTCATGCATGTAATGTAACCTGCTCTACACATGTAACATACTCATCCTCATGCATGTAATGTAACCTCCTCTACATATGTAACATACTCATCCTCATGCATGTAATGTCCTCTCCTCTACACATGTAACATCCTCATGCATTTAATGTTCTCTCTTCTATACATGTAACATACTCATCCTCATGCATGTAATGTAACCTCCTCTTCACATGTAACATACTCATCCTCATGCATGTAATGTCCTCTCCTCTACACATGTAACATCCTCATGCATGTAATGTTCTCTCTTCTATACATGTAACATACTCATCCTCATGCAAGTAATGTAACCTCCTCTACACATGTAACATACTCATCCTCATGCATGTAATGTAACCTCCTCTACATATGTAACATACTCATCCTCATGCATGTAATGTCCTCTCCTCTACACATGTAACATCCTCATGCATGTAATGTGCTCTCATCTACACATGTAACATACTCATCCTCATGCATGTAATGTCCTCTCCTCTACACATGTAACATCCTCATCCTCATGCATGTAATATCCTCTTGTCTACACATGTAACATACTCAGCATCATGCATGTAATGTCCTCTTCTCTACATATGTAACATAGTCATCCTTATGTATGTAATGTAACCTCCTCTACACATGTAACATACTCATCCTCATGCATGTAATGTAACCTCCTCTACACATGTAACATACTCATCCTCATGCATGTAATGTAACCTCTACACATGTAACATCCTCATGCATGTAATGTCCTCTCCTTTACACATGTAACATACTCATCCTCATGCATGTAATGTCCTCTCCTCTATACATGTAACATACTCATCCTCATGCATGTAATGTAACCTCCTCTACACATGTAACATACTCATCCTCATGCATGTAATGTAACCTCTACACATGTAACATCCTCATGCATGTAATGTCCTCTCCTTTACACATGTAACATACTCATCCTCATGCATGTAATGTCCTCTCCTCTATACATGTAACGTACTCATCCTCATGCATGTAATGTAACCTCCTCCACACATGTAACATACTCATCCTCATGCATGTAATGTAACCTGCTCTACACATGTAACATACTCATCCTCATGCATGTAATGTAACCTCCTCTACACATGTAACATACTCATCCTCATGCATGTAATGTAACCTCCTCTACATATGTAACATACTCATCCTCATGCATGTAATGTCCTCTCCTCTACACATGTAACATCCTCATGCATTTAATGTTCTCTCTTCTATACATGTAACATACTCATCCTCATGCATGTAATGTAACCTCCTCTTCACATGTAACATACTCATCCTCATGCATGTAATGTCCTCTCCTCTACACATGTAACATCCTCATGCATGTAATGTTCTCTCTTCTATACATGTAACATACTCATCCTCATGCAAGTAATGTAACCTCCTCTACACATGTAACATACTCATCCTCATGCATGTAATGTAACCTCCTCTACATATGTAACATACTCATCCTCATGCATGTAATGTCCTCTCCTCTACACATGTAACATCCTCATGCATGTAATGTGCTCTCATCTACACATGTAACATACTCATCCTCATGCATGTAATGTCCTCTCCTCTACACATGTAACATCCTCATCCTCATGCATGTAATTTCCTCTTCTCTACATATGTAACATACTCATCATCATGCATGTAATGTAACCTCCTCTACACATGTAACATACTCATCCTCATGCATGTAATGTCCTCTCCTCTACACATGTAACATACTCATCCTCATGCATGTAATTTCCTCTTCTCTACATATGTAACATACTCATCATCATGCATGTAATGTAACCTCCTCTACACATGTAACATACTCATCCTCATGCATGTAATGTCCTCTCCTGTACACATGTAACATACTCATCCTCATGCATGTAATGTAACCTCCTCTACACATGTAACATACTCATCCTCATGCATGTAATGTAACCTTCTCTACACATGTAACATACTCATCCTCATGCATGTAATGTCCTCTCCTCTATACATGTAACATACTCATCCTCATGCATGTAATGTAACCTCCTCTACACATGTAACGTACTCATCCTCATGCATGTAATGTAACCTCCTCCACACATGTAACATACTCATCCTCATGCATGTAATGTAACCTGCTCTACACATGTAACATACTCATCCTCATGCATGTAATGTAACCTCCTCTACACATGTAACATACTCATCCTCATGCATGTAATGTAACCTCCTCTACATATGTAACATACTCATCCTCATGCATGTAATGTCCTCTCCTCTACACATGTAACATCCTCATGCATTTAATGTTCTCTCTTCTATGCATGTAACATACTCATCCTCATGCATGTAATGTAACCTCCTCTTCACATGTAACATACTCATCCTCATGCATGTAATGTCCTCTCCTCTACACATGTAACATCCTCATGCATGTAATGTTCTCTCTTCTATACATGTAACATACTCATCCTCATGCAAGTAATGTAACCTCCTCTACACATGTAACATACTCATCCTCATGCATGTAATGTAACCTCCTCTACATATGTAACATACTCATCCTCATGCATGTAATGTCCTCTCCTCTACACATGTAACATCCTCATGCATGTAATGTGCTCTCATCTACACATGTAACATACTCATCCTCATGCATGTAATGTCCTCTCCTCTACACATGTAACATCCTCATCCTCATGCATGTAATTTCCTCTTCTCTACATATGTAACATACTCATCATCATGCATGTAATGTAACCTCCTCTACACATGTAACATACTCATCCTCATGCATGTAATGTCCTCTCCTCTACACATGTAACATACTCATCCTCATGCATGTAATTTCCTCTTCTCTACATATGTAACATACTCATCCTCATGCATGTAATGTAACCTCCTCTACACATGTAACATACTCATCCTCATGCATGTAATGTCCTCTCCTGTACACATGTAACATACTCATCCTCATGCATGTAATGTAACCTCCTCTACACATGTAACATACTCATCCTCATGCATGTAATGTAACCTCCTCTACACATGTAACATACTCATCATCATGCATGTAATGTAACCTCCTCTACACATGTAGCATATTCATCTTCATGCATGTAATGTCCTCTCCTCTACACATGTAACATACTCATCCATGTAATGTCCTCTCCTCTACACATCTAACATACTCCTCCTCATGCATGTAATGTCCTCTCCTCTACACATGTAATATACTCATCCTCATGCATGTAATGTCATCTCCCCTAAACATGTAACATAGTCATCCTCATGCATGTAGTATCCTCTTATCTACACATGTAACATACTCATCATCATGCATGTAATGTCCTCTTCTCTAAATATGTAACATAGTCATCCTTATGTATGTAATGTAACCTCCTCTACACATGTAACATACTCATCATCATGCATGTAATGTCCTCTTCTCTAAATATGTAACATAGTCATCCTTATGCATGTAATGTAACCTCCTCTACACATGTAACATACTCATCCTCAGCATGTAATGTAACCTCCTCTACACATGTAACATATTCATCCTCATGCATGTAATGTAACCTCCTCTATACATGTAACATACTCATCCTCATGCATGTAATGTCCTCTCCTCTTTACATGTAATATACTCATCCTCATGCATGTAATGTAACCTCTTCTACATATGTAACATACTCATCCTCATGCATGTAATGTCCTCTCCTCTACACATGTAACATCCTCATGCATGTAATGTGCTCTCATCTACACATGTAACATACTCATCCTCATGCATGTAATGTCCTCTCCTCTACATATGTAACATACTCATCATCATGCATGTAATGTAACCTCCTCTACACATGTAACATACTCATCCTCATGCATGTAATGTAACCTCCTCTACACGTGTAACATACTCCTCATGCATGTAATGTCCTCTCCTCTACACATGTAACATACTCATCATCATGCATGTAATGTAACCTCCTCTACACATGTAGCATATTCATCTTCATGCATGTAATGTCCTCTCCTCTAAACATGTAACATACTCATCCATGTAATGTCCTCTCCTCTACACATGTAATTACTCATCCTCATGCATGTAATGTCCTCTCCTCTACACATGTAACATACTCCTCCTCATGCATGTAATGTCCTCTCCTCTACACATGTAACATACTCATCCTCATGCATGTAATGTAACCTCCTCTACACATGTAACATACTCATCCTCATGCATGTAATGTCCTCTCCCCTAAACATGTAACATAGTCATCCTCATGCATGTAGTACCTCTTATCTACACATTTAACATACTCATCATCATGCATGTAATGTCCTCTTCTCTAAATATGTAACATAGTCATCCTTATGTATGTAATGTAACCTCCTCTACACATGTAACATACTCATCCTCATGCATGTAATGTAACCTCCTCCATACATGTAACATACTCATCCTCATGCATGTAATGTCCTCTCCTCTTTACATGTAACATACTCATCCTCATGCATGTAATGTAACCTCCTCCACACATGTAACATACTCATCCCCATGCATGTAATGTAACCTGCTCTACATATGTAACATACTCATCCTCATGCATGTAATGTAACCTCCTCTACACATGTAACATACTCATCCTCATGCATGTAATGTCCTCTCCTCTACACATGTAACATCCTCATGCATGTAATGTAACCTCCTCTACACATGTAACATACTCATCCTCATGCATGTAATGTTCTCTCTTCTATACATGTAACATACTCATCCTCATGCATGTAATGTCCTCTCCTCTACACATGTAACATACTCATCCTCATGCATGTAATGTAACCTCCCCATAACATGTAACATAGTTATCCTCATGCATGTAATATCCTCTTGTCTACACATGTAACATACTCATCATCATGCATGTAATGTCCTCTTGTCTACACATGTAACATACTCATCATCATGCATGTAATGTAACCTCCTCTACACATGTAACATACTCATCCTCATCCATGTGATGTAACCTCCTCTACACATGTAACATACTCATCCTCATGCATGTAATGTCCTCTCCTCTACACATGTAACATATTCATCTTCATGCATGTAATGTCCTCTCCTCTACACATGTAACATACTCATCCATGTAATGCCCTCTCCTCTACACATGTAACATACTCATCCTCATGCATGTAATGTCCTCTCCTCTACACATGTAACATACTCATCCTCATGCATGTAATGTCCTCTCCTCTACACATGTAACATACTCATCCTCATGCATGTAATGTAACCTCCCCTAAACATGTAACATAGTCATCCTCATGCATGTAATCTCCTCTTGTCTACACATGTAACATACTCATCATCATGCATGTAATGTCGTCTTCTCTACATATGTAACATAGTCATCCTTATGTATGTAATGTAACCTCCTCTACACATGTAACATACTCTTCCTCATGCATGTAATGTAACCTCCTCTACACATGTAACATACTCATCCTCATGCATGTAATGTAACCTCCTCTACACATGTAACATACTCATCCTCATGCATGTAATGTCCTCTCCTCTATACATGTAACATACTCATCCTCATGCATGTAATGTAACCTGCTCTACACATGTAACATACTCATCCTCATGCATGTAATATAACCTCCTCTACACATGTAACATACTCATCCTCATGCATGTAATGTCCTCTCCTCTACACATGTAACATACTCATCCTCATGCATGTAATGTCCTCTCCTCTACACATGTAACATCCTCATCCTCATGCATGTAATGTCCTCTCCTCTACACATGTAACATCCTCATCCTCATGCATGTAATGTCCTCTCTTCCATACATGTAACATACGCAGCCTCATGCATGTAATGTCCTCTCCTCTACACCTGTAACATACTCATCCTCATGCATGAAATGTAACCTCCTCTACACATGTAACATACTCATCATCATGCATGTAATGTCCTCTCCTCTATACATGTAACATACTCATCCTCATGCATGTAATTTTCTCTTCTCTACATATGTAACATACTCATCATCATGCATGTAATGTAACCTCCTCTACACATGTAACATACTCATCCTCATCCATGTAATGTAACCTCCTCTACACATGTAACATACTTATTCTCATGCATGTAATGTCCTCTCCTCTACATATGTAACATACTCATCCTCATGCATGTAATGTCCTCTCCTCTACACATGTAACATACTCATCCTCATGCATGTAATGTCCTCTCCTCTACACATGTAACATACTCATCCTCTTGCATGTAATGTCCTCTCCTCTACACATGTAACATCCTGATCCTCATGCATGTAATGTCCTCTCTTCCATACGTGTAACATACTCAGCCTCATGCATGTAATGTCCTCTCCTCTACACATGTAACATACTCATCCTCATGCATGTAATGTAACCTCCTCTACACATTTAACATACTCATCCTCATGCATGTTATGTCCTCTCCTCTACACATGTAACATACTCATCCTCATGCATGTAATGTAACCTCCTCTACACATGTAACATACTCATCCTCATGCATGTAATGTCCTCTCCTCTACACATGTAACATACTCATCCTCATGCATGTAATGTAACCTCCCCTACACATGTAACATACTCATCCTCGTGCATTTAATGTCCTCTCCTCTACACGTGTAACATACTCCTCATGCATGTAATGTCCTCTCCTCTACACATGTAACATACTCATCCTCATGCATGTAATGTGACCTCCTCTACACATGTAACATACTCATCCTCATGCATGTAATGTCCTCTCCTCTACACATGTAACATACTCATCATCATGCATGTAATGTCCTCTCCTCTATACATGTAACATACTCATCCTCATGCATGTAATTTCCTCTTCTCTACATATGTTACATACTAATCATCATGCATGTAATGTCATCTCTTCTATACATGTAACATACTCATCCTCATGCATGTAATGTAACCTCCTCTACACATGTAACATACTCATCCTCATGCATGTAATGTAACCTCCTCTACACATGTAACATACTCATCCTCATGCATGTAATGTCCTCTCCTCTATACATGTAACATACTCATCCTCATGCATGTAATTTCCTCTTCTCTACACATGTAACATACACATCATCATGCATGTAATGTCCTCTCTTCTATACATGTTACATACTCATCCTCATTCATGTAATGTAACCTCCTCTACACATGTAACATACTCATCCTCATGCATGTAATGTAACCTCCTCCACACATGTAACATACTCATCCTCATGCATGTAATGTCCTCTCCTCTACACATGTAACATACTCATCCTCATGCATGTAATGTCCTCTCCTCTACACATGTAACATACTCATCCTCATGTATGTAATGTCCTCTCCTCTACACATGTAACATACTCATCCTCATGTATGTAATGTCCTCTCCTCTATACATGTAACATACTCATCCTCATGCATGTAATTTCCTCTCCTCTACACATGTAACATACTCATCCTCATGCATGTAATGTAACCTCCTCTACACATGTAACATACTCATCCTCTTGCATGTAATGTCCTCTCCTCTACACATGTAACATACTCATCCTCATGCATGTAATGTCCTCTCCTCTACACATGTAACATACTCATCCTCATGCATGTAACGTTCATTCCGCTGTGTATGTTGTATGGCCGATGAGCTTACATGTCCATTTATTCCATGTGTATTATTTACCCCTTATACCCATTGTATAAAATAACGGATGGCTTTTCTGCCTCCAATGGTAGGAAGTGGAACTGCAGTTGAGAGCAGTAACTAATGTCAGTGGTTTCCCCAGAAATGATGTGCCCCTTGTAGAAGCAAATAAAATGGCATTCGGTGTTCTAGCATCTTTCATAAGAAGTAATGACCCTCTAATTACGGAGTCAGACGCTGTGATAGTAAACCACATGAGGCGGTCCCTGAACGTCCCTTTGGCTGTCATATACTGCTATATAGTCTTCCAGAGGTCCATGCGTGGCCTGTAAGTCACCAGACACCTACTAGGTGCTCCACAAGGAGGCGCTGTACCCCCCTGGAGCCCAACCACCTCCTGCACACTAAGGAGGGACAGAACCCCCAGCAGCTCCAGTCTCCCAGAGGTCCATGCGTGGCCTGTAAGTCACTAGACACCTACTAGGTGCTCCACAAGGAGGCGCTGTACCCCCCTGGAGCCCAACCACCTCCTGCACACTAAGGAGGGACAGAACCCCCAGCAGCTCCTCTGCACGCTTCTCTGCTGCCCTTGGACAAGGCTCTGGTTTGGCTCGGTTCTCTGCTGCCCTTGGACAAGGCTCTGGTTTGGCTCGGTTCTCTGCTGCCCTTGGACAAGGCTCTGGTTTGGCTCGGTTCTCTGCTGCCCTTGGACAAGGCTCTGGTTTGGCTCGGTTCTCTGCTGCCCTTGGACAAGGCTCTGGTTTGGCTCGGTTCTCTGCTGCCCTTGGACAAGGCTCTGGTTTGGCTCGGTTCTCTGCTGCCCTTGGACAGGCTCTGGTTTGGCTCGGTTCTCTGCTGCCCTTGGACAAGGCTCTGGTTTGGCTCGGTTCTCTGCTGCCCTTGGACAAGGCTCTGGTTTGGCTCGGTTCTCTGCTGCCCTTGGACAAGGCTCTGGTTTGGCTCGGTTCTCTGCTGCCCTTGGACAAGGCTCTGGTTTGGCTCGGTTCTCTGCTGCCCTTGGACAAGGCTCTGGTTTGGCTCGGTTCTCTGCTGCCCTTGGACAAGGCTCTGGTTTGGCTCGGTTCTCTGCTGCCCTTGGACAAGGCTCTGGTTTGGCTCGGTTCTCTGCTGCCCTTGGACAAGGCTCTGGTTTGGCTCGGTTCTCTGCTGCCCTTGGACAAGGCTCTGGTTTGGCTCGGTTCTCTGCTGCCCTTGGACAAGGCTCTGGTTTGGCTCGTTCCCCCGTCCTGTTAGGTCAGACATGGACTTGCAGGAATGCTGCCTTGTAATAAGCGGTGCTGTAGCCACGTTGTTCCACCGGTACATGCCACTAAACAATCAGTGCTAATTAGCGTGACGGATCCCCATGTCCCGAGAGGCCTCCAACACGCATGTTTTATCTGTGCGTCATAGGTGTGATGAACAGACTGCACACGGAACGGACCCAGGAGATCCAATAAGCCGTCATTCGTGTAGTCTGGGTCTTTTGGTTTTTTCCAAGGTGCAAAATCATAGAATTGAGCTTGTGGCAGATTTTTTTTTTGCCGCTATGAAAAATGCATGTGATAGGCCTGCTGTCCACGGCCGAGGCTGAACGCCGCTAGCGATATTCCCCCAAGGGGAGGAGTGGGGAGAGCGGACGGGTCTGAGCCGTGAATCACCTCGGGGAATCACACCATGCTGCCATTTAAATCCCGCGAGCGGAGAATCGCTATGACAGTCCGCTCGTGGACGCCGGCGCTGTTCGAGAGCTTCACACAGCGTCATCCACCAGCGCATCATCGCCCATGGACAGGCAGCCATAAAAAGAAATAAAACTGACACGTGGAACGATTACGTAGGCCACGCAGAGCTGCACATGTATGAAGAACAGCCTTATTTGTGGCCATAACACAACTGTTACTTTATGTTTACACTAGCTGATACAACCGCCTTCACCCGAGGTAACTTGATACAGGCGTTTACGTGTTAATCGCACCACACGTCACAGTGTGCACCTGCTAGCAGCGCCGAGCACAGGAGCAGCGGTGCTGCCACAGGGAGGAGGGGGTAAGTATGTGGGTCTCAAGGGGGCACAAATACTACTGGGGCCGCTGTGGGATGTCACTATTACTACTGGGCCCGCTGTGGGATGTCACTATTATACTGGGGGCCACTGTGGGGTGTCACTATTATACTGGGGGCCGCTGTGGGATGTCACTATTATACTGGGGGCCGCTGTGGGATGTCACTATTACACTGGGGCCGCTGTGGGATGTCACTATTATACTGGGGGCCACTGTGGGGTGTCACTATTATACTGGGGGCCGCTGTGGGGTGTCACTATTATACTTGGGCCGCTGTGGGATGTCACTATTACTACTGGGGGCCGCTGTGGGGTGTCACTATTATACTGGGGGCCGCTGTGGGATGTCACTATTACTACTGGGGGCCGCTGTGGGGTGTCACTATTATACTGGGGGCCGCTGTGGGGTGTCACTATTATACTGGGGGCCGCTGTGGGATGTCACTATTATACTGGGGGCCGCTGTGGGATGACACTATTATACTGGGGGCCGCTGTGGGATGTCACTATTATACTGGGGGCCGCTGTGGGATGTCACTATTATACTGGGGCCGCTGTGGGGTGTCACTATTATACTGGGGGCCGCTGTGGGATGTCACTATTACTACTGGGGTACGCTGTGGGATGTCACTATTACTACTGGGACCGCTGTGGGATGTCACTATTATACTGGGGGCCGCTGTGGGGTGTCACTATTATACTGGGGGCCGCTGTGGGATGTCACTATTACTACTGGGGGCCGCTGTGGGGTGTCACTATTATACTGGGGGCCGCTGTGGGGTGTCACTATTATACTGGGGGCCGCTGTGGGATGTCACTATTATACTGGGGGCCGCTGTGGGATGACACTATTATACTGGGGGCCGCTGTGGGATGTCACTATTATACTGGGGGCCGCCGTGGGATGTCACTATTATACTGGGGCCGCTGTGGGGTGTCACTATTATACTGGGGGCCGCTGTGGGATGTCACTATTACTACTGGGGTACGCTGTGGGATGTCACTATTACTACTGGGACCGCTGTGGGATGTCACTATTATACTGGGGGCCGCTGTGGGGTATCACTATTATACTGGGGGCCGCTGTGGGGTGTCACTATTATACTGGGGACCGCTGTGGGATGTCACTATTATACTGGGGGCCGCTGTGGGGTGTCACTATTATACTTGGGCCGCTGTGGGATGTCACTATTACTACTGGGGGCCGCTGTGGGGTGTCACTATTATACTGGGGGCCGCTGTGGGATGTCACTATTACTACTGGGGGCCGCTGTGGGGTGTCACTATTATACTGGGGGCCGCTGTGGGGTGTCACTATTATACTGGGGGCCGCTGTGGGATGTCACTATTATACTGGGGGCCGCTGTGGGATGACACTATTATACTGGGGGCCGCTGTGGGATATCACTATTATACTGGGGGCCGCTGTGGGATGTCACTATTATACTGGGGCCGCTGTGGGGTGTCACTATTATACTGGGGGCCGCTGTGGGATGTCACTATTACTACTGGGGTACGCTGTGGGATGTCACTATTACTACTGGGACCGCTGTGGGATGTCACTATTATACTGGGGGCCGCTGTGGGATGTCACTATTATACTGGGGGCCGCTGTGGGATGTCACTATTATACTGGGGGCCACTGTGGGGTGTCACTATTACTACTGGGGGCCGCTGTGGGAGGTCACTATTATACTGGGGCCGCTGTGGGATGTCACTATTATACTGGGGGCCGCTGTGGGATGACACTATTATACTGGGGGCCGCTGTGGGATGTCACTATTACACTGGGGGCCGCTGTAGGATGTCACTATTATACTGGGGGCCGCTGTGGGATGTCACTATTATACTGGGGGCCGCTGTGGGATGTCACTATTATACTGGGGGCCGCTGTGGGATGTCACTATTATACTGGGGGCCGCTGTGGGATGTCACTATTATACTGGGGGCCGCTGTGGGATGTCACTATTATACTGGGGGCCGCTGTGGGGTGTCACTATTACACTGTGGGCCACTGTGGGGTGTCACTATTATACTGGGGGCCGCTGTGGGATGTCATTATTATACTGGGGGCCGCTGTGGGATCTCACTATTACACTGGGGGCTGCTGTGGGATGTCACTATTATACTGGGGCCGCTGTGGGATGTCACTATTATACTGGGGCCGCTGTGGGATGTCACTATTATACTGGGGCCGCTGTGGGATGTCACTATTATACTGGGGCCGCTGTGGGATGTCACTATTATACTGGGGGCCGCTGTGGGATGTCACTATTATACTGGGGGCCGCTGTGGGATGTCACTATTATACTGGGGGCCGCTGTAGGTTGTCACTATTACACTGGGGCCGCTGTGGGATGTCACTATTTTCCTGGGAGCCACTGTGGGATGTCACTATTATACTGGGGGCCGCTGTGGGATGTCACTATTATACTGGGGCCGCTGTGGGGTGTCACTATTATACTGGGGGCCACTGTGGGGTGTCACTATTACTACTGGGGCCGCTGTGGGATGTAACTATTATACTGGGGGCCGCTGTGGGATGACACTATTATACTGGGGGCCGCTGTGGGATGTCACTATTATACTGGGGCCGCTGTGGGATGTAACTATTATACTGGGGGCCGCTGTGGGATGACACTATTATACTGGGGGCTGCTGTGGGATGACACTATTATACTGGGGGCCGCTGTGGGATGTCACTATTATACTGGGGGCCGCTGTGGGATGTCACTATTATACTGGGGGCCGCTGTGGGGTGTCACTATTACTACTGGGGGCCGCTGTGGGAGGTCACTATTATACTGGGGCCGCTGTGGGATGTCACTATTATACTGGGGGCCGCTGTGGGATGACACTATTATACTGGGGGCTGCTGTGGGATGACACTATTATACTGGGGGCCGCTGTGGGATGTCACTATTATACTGGGGGCCGCTGTGGGATGTCACTATTATACTGGGGGCCGCTGTGGGATGTCACTATTATACTGGGGGCCGCTGTGGGATGTCACTATTACACTATGGGCCACTGTGGGGTGTCACTATTATACTGGGGGCCGCTGTGGGATGTCACTATTATACTGGGGGCCGCTTTGGGATGTCACTATTACACTGGGGCCGCTGTGGGATGTCACTATTACACTGTGGGCCACTGTGGGGTGTCACTATTTTACTGGGGGCCGCTGTGGGATGTCACTATTATACTGGGGGCCGCTGTGGGATGTCACTATTACACTGGGGGCTGCTGTGGGATGTCACTATTATACTGGGGCCGCTGTGGGATGTCACTATTATACTGGGGCCGCTGTGGGATGTCACTATTATACTGGGGCCGCTGTGGGATGTCACTATTATACTGGGGGCCGCTGTGGGATGTCACTATTATACTGGCGGCCGCTGTGGGATGTCACTATTATACTGGGGACCGCTGTAGGTTGTCACTATTATACTGGGGGCCGCTGTGGGATGTCACTATTACACTGGGGGCTGCTGTGGGATGTCACTATTATACTGGGGCCGCTGTGGGATGTCACTATTACTACTGGGACCGCTGTGGGATGTCACTATTATACTGGGGGCCGCTGTGGGGTATCACTATTATACTGGGGGCCGCTGTGGGGTGTCACTATTATACTGGGGACCGCTGTGGGATGTCACTATTATACTGGGGGCCGCTGTGGGATGTCACTATTATACTGGGGGCCACTGTGGGGTGTCACTATTACTACTGGGGGCCGCTGTGGGAGGTCACTATTATACTGGGGCCGCTGTGGGATGTCACTATTATACTGGGGGCCGCTGTGGGATGACACTATTATACTGGGGGCCGCTGTGGGATGTCACTATTACACTGGGGGCCGCTGTAGGATGTCACTATTATACTGGGGGCCGCTGTGGGATGTCACTATTATACTGGGGGCCACTGTGGGATGTCACTATTATACTGGGGACCGCTGTGGGATGTCACTATTATACTGGGGGCCGCTGTGGGATGTCACTATTATACTGGGGGCCGCTGTGGGATGTCACTATTATACTGGGGGCCGCTGTGGGGTGTCACTATTACACTGTGGGCCACTGTGGGGTGTCACTATTATACTGGGGGCCGCTGTGGGATGTCATTATTATACTGGGGGCCGCTGTGGGGTGTCACTATTACTACTGGGGCCGCTGTGGGATGTAACTATTATACTGGGGGCCGCTGTGGGATGACACTATTATACTGGGGGCCGCTGTGGGATGTCACTATTATACTGGGGCCGCTGTGGGATGTAACTATTATACTGGGGGCCGCTGTGGGATGACACTATTATACTGGGGGCTGCTGTGGGATGTCACTATTATACTGGGGGCCGCTGTGGGATGTCACTATTATACTGGGGGCCGCTGTGGGATGTCACTATTATACTGGGGGCCGCTGTGGGGTGTCACTATTACTACTGGGGGCCGCTGTGGGAGGTCACTATTATACTGGGGCCGCTGTGGGATGTCACTATTATACTGGGGGCCGCTGTGGGATGACACTATTATACTGGGGGCTGCTGTGGGATGACACTATTATACTGGGGGCCGCTGTGGGATGTCACTATTATACTGGGGGCCGCTGTGGGATGTCACTATTATACTGGGGGCCGCTGTGGGATGTCACTATTATACTGGGGGCCGCTGTGGGATGTCACTATTACACTATGGGCCACTGTGGGGTGTCACTATTATACTGGGGGCCGCTGTGGGATGTCACTATTATACTGGGGGGCGCTATGGGATGTCACTATTACACTGGGGCCGCTGTGGGATGTCACTATTACACTGTGGGCCACTGTGGGGTGTCACTATTTTACTGGGGGCCGCTGTGGGATGTCACTATTATACTGGGGGCCGCTGTGGGATGTCACTATTACACTGGGGGCTGCTGTGGGATGTCACTATTATACTGGGGCCGCTGTGGGATGTCACTATTATACTGGGGCCGCTGTGGGATGTCACTATTATACTGGGGCCGCTGTGGGATGTCACTATTATACTGGGGGCCGCTGTGGGATGTCACTATTATACTGGCGGCCGCTGTGGGATGTCACTATTATACTGGGGACCGCTGTAGGTTGTCACTATTATACTGGGGGCCGCTGTGGGATGTCACTCTTACACTGGGGGCTGCTGTGGGATGTCACTATTATACTGGGGCCGCTGTGGGATGTCACTATTATACTGGGGCCGCTGTGGGATGTCACTATTATACTGGGGCCGCTGTGGGATGTCACTATTATACTGGGGGCCGCTGTGGGATGTCACTATTATACTGGGGGCCGCTGTGGGATGTCACTATTATACTGGGGGCCGCTGTAGGTTGTCACTATTACACTGGGGCCGCTGTGGGATGTCACTATTTTCCTGGGGGCCACTGTGGGATGTCACTATTATACTGGGGGCCGCTGTGGGATGTCACTGTTATACTGGGGGCCGCTGTGGGATGTCACTATTATACTGGGGGCCGCTGTAGGTTGTCACTATTACACTGGGGGCCGCTGTGGGATGTCACTATTTTCCTGGGGGCCACTGTGGGATGTCACTATTATACTGGGGGCCGCTGTGGGATGTCACTATTATACTGGGGGCCGCTGTGGGGTGTCACTATTACACTGGGGGGCCGCTGTGGGATGTCACTGTTATACTGGGGGCCGCTGTGGGATGTCACTATTATACTGGGGGCCGCTGTGGGATGTCACTATTATACTGGGGCCGCTGTGGGATGTCACTATTATACTGGGGGCCGCTGTGGGATGTCACTATTACTACTAGGGGCCGCTGTGGGATGTCACTATTATACTGGGGGCCGCTGTGGGATGTCACTATTATACTGGGGGCCACTGGGGGATGTCACTATTATACTGGGGCCGCTGTGGGATGTCACTATTATACTGGGGGCCGCTGTGGGATGTCACTATTACTACTGGGACCGCTGTGGGATGTCACTATTATACTGGGGGCCACTGGGGGATGTCACTATTACTACTAGGGGCCACTGTGGGATGTCACTATTATACTGGGGGCCTCTGTGGGATGTCACTATTACTACTAGGGGCCACTGTGGGATGTCACTATTATACTGGGGGCCGCTGTGGGATGTCACTATTACTACTGGCTACTGTGGGATGTCACTATTATACTGGGGGCCGCTGTGGGATGTCACTATTATACTGGGGCCGCTGTGGGATGTCACTATTATACTGGGGGCCGCTGTGGGATGTCACTATTACTACTGGGGGCCGCTGTGGGATGTCACTATTATACTGGGGGCCGCTATGGGATGTCACTATTATACTGGGGGCCGCTGTGGGGTGTCACTATTATACTGGGGGCTGCTGTGGGATGTCACTATTATACTGGGGGCCGCTGTGGGGTGTCACTATTATACTGAGGGCCGCTGTGGGATGTCACTATTATACTGGGGGCCGCTGTGGGATGTCACTATTACACTGGGGGCCGCTGTGGGATGTCACTATTATACTGGGGCCGCTGTGGGATGTCACTATTATACTGGGGGCCGCTGTGGGATGTCACTATTATACTGGGGCCGCTGTGGGGTGTCACTATTATACTGGGGGCCGCTGTGGGATGTCACTATTACTACTGGGGTACGCTGTGGGATGTCACTATTACTACTGGGACCGCTGTGGGATGTCACTATTATACTGGGGGCCGCTGTGGGGTATCACTATTATACTGGGGGCCGCTGTGGGGTGTCACTATTATACTGGGGACCGCTGTGGGATGTCACTATTATACTGGGGGCCGCTGTGGGGTGTCACTATTATACTTGGGCCGCTGTGGGATGTCACTATTACTACTGGGGGCCGCTGTGGGGTGTCACTATTATACTGGGGGCCGCTGTGGGATGTCACTATTACTACTGGGGGCCGCTGTGGGGTGTCACTATTATACTGGGGGCCGCTGTGGGGTGTCACTATTATACTGGGGGCCGCTGTGGGATGTCACTATTATACTGGGGGCCGCTGTGGGATGACACTATTATACTGGGGGCCGCTGTGGGATATCACTATTATACTGGGGGCCGCTGTGGGATGTCACTATTATACTGGGGCCGCTGTGGGGTGTCACTATTATACTGGGGGCCGCTGTGGGATGTCACTATTACTACTGGGGTACGCTGTGGGATGTCACTATTACTACTGGGACCGCTGTGGGATGTCACTATTATACTGGGGGCCGCTGTGGGATGTCACTATTATACTGGGGGCCGCTGTGGGATGTCACTATTATACTGGGGGCCACTGTGGGGTGTCACTATTACTACTGGGGGCCGCTGTGGGAGGTCACTATTATACTGGGGCCGCTGTGGGATGTCACTATTATACTGGGGGCCGCTGTGGGATGACACTATTATACTGTGGGCCACTGTGGGGTGTCACTATTATACTGGGGGCCGCTGTGGGATGTCATTATTATACTGGGGGCCGCTGTGGGATCTCACTATTACACTGGGGGCTGCTGTGGGATGTCACTATTATACTGGGGCCGCTGTGGGATGTCACTATTATACTGGGGCCGCTGTGGGATGTCACTATTATACTGGGGCCGCTGTGGGATGTCACTATTATACTGGGGCCGCTGTGGGATGTCACTATTATACTGGGGGCCGCTGTGGGATGTCACTATTATACTGGGGGCCGCTGTGGGATGTCACTATTATACTGGGGGCCGCTGTAGGTTGTCACTATTACACTGGGGCCGCTGTGGGATGTCACTATTTTCCTGGGAGCCACTGTGGGATGTCACTATTATACTGGGGGCCGCTGTGGGATGTCACTATTATACTGGGGCCGCTGTGGGGTGTCACTATTATACTGGGGGCCACTGTGGGGTGTCACTATTACTACTGGGGCCGCTGTGGGATGTAACTATTATACTGGGGGCCGCTGTGGGATGACACTATTATACTGGGGGCCGCTGTGGGATGTCACTATTATACTGGGGCCGCTGTGGGATGTAACTATTATACTGGGGGCCGCTGTGGGATGACACTATTATACTGGGGGCTGCTGTGGGATGACACTATTATACTGGGGGCCGCTGTGGGATGTCACTATTATACTGGGGGCCGCTGTGGGATGTCACTATTATACTGGGGGCCGCTGTGGGGTGTCACTATTACTACTGGGGGCCGCTGTGGGAGGTCACTATTATACTGGGGCCGCTGTGGGATGTCACTATTATACTGGGGGCCGCTGTGGGATGACACTATTATACTGGGGGCTGCTGTGGGATGACACTATTATACTGGGGGCCGCTGTGGGATGTCACTATTATACTGGGGGCCGCTGTGGGATGTCACTATTATACTGGGGGCCGCTGTGGGATGTCACTATTATACTGGGGGCCGCTGTGGGATGTCACTATTACACTATGGGCCACTGTGGGGTGTCACTATTATACTGGGGGCCGCTGTGGGATGTCACTATTATACTGGGGGCCGCTTTGGGATGTCACTATTACACTGGGGCCGCTGTGGGATGTCACTATTACACTGTGGGCCACTGTGGGGTGTCACTATTTTACTGGGGGCCGCTGTGGGATGTCACTATTATACTGGGGGCCGCTGTGGGATGTCACTATTACACTGGGGGCTGCTGTGGGATGTCACTATTATACTGGGGCCGCTGTGGGATGTCACTATTATACTGGGGCCGCTGTGGGATGTCACTATTATACTGGGGCCGCTGTGGGATGTCACTATTATACTGGGGGCCGCTGTGGGATGTCACTATTATACTGGCGGCCGCTGTGGGATGTCACTATTATACTGGGGACCGCTGTAGGTTGTCACTATTATACTGGGGGCCGCTGTGGGATGTCACTATTACACTGGGGGCTGCTGTGGGATGTCACTATTATACTGGGGCCGCTGTGGGATGTCACTATTACTACTGGGACCGCTGTGGGATGTCACTATTATACTGGGGGCCGCTGTGGGGTATCACTATTATACTGGGGGCCGCTGTGGGGTGTCACTATTATACTGGGGACCGCTGTGGGATGTCACTATTATACTGGGGGCCGCTGTGGGATGTCACTATTATACTGGGGGCCACTGTGGGGTGTCACTATTACTACTGGGGGCCGCTGTGGGAGGTCACTATTATACTGGGGCCGCTGTGGGATGTCACTATTATACTGGGGGCCGCTGTGGGATGACACTATTATACTGGGGGCCGCTGTGGGATGTCACTATTACACTGGGGGCCGCTGTAGGATGTCACTATTATACTGGGGGCCGCTGTGGGATGTCACTATTATACTGGGGGCCACTGTGGGATGTCACTATTATACTGGGGGCCGCTGTGGGATGTCACTATTATACTGGGGGCCGCTGTGGGATGTCACTATTATACTGGGGGCCGCTGTGGGATGTCACTATTATACTGGGGGCCGCTGTGGGGTGTCACTATTACACTGTGGGCCACTGTGGGGTGTCACTATTATACTGGGGGCCGCTGTGGGATGTCATTATTATACTGGGGGCCGCTGTGGGGTGTCACTATTACTACTGGGGCCGCTGTGGGATGTAACTATTATACTGGGGGCCGCTGTGGGATGACACTATTATACTGGGGGCCGCTGTGGGATGTCACTATTATACTGGGGCCGCTGTGGGATGTAACTATTATACTGGGGGCCGCTGTGGGATGACACTATTATACTGGGGGCTGCTGTGGGATGACACTATTATACTGGGGGCCGCTGTGGGATGTCACTATTATACTGGGGGCCGCTGTGGGATGTCACTATTATACTGGGGGCCGCTGTGGGGTGTCACTATTACTACTGGGGGCCGCTGTGGGAGGTCACTATTATACTGGGGCCGCTGTGGGATGTCACTATTATACTGGGGGCCGCTGTGGGATGACACTATTATACTGGGGGCTGCTGTGGGATGACACTATTATACTGGGGGCCGCTGTGGGATGTCACTATTATACTGGGGACCGCTGTAGGTTGTCACTATTATACTGGGGGCCGCTGTGGGATGTCACTATTACACTGGGGGCTGCTGTGGGATGTCACTATTATACTGGGGCCGCTGTGTGATGTCACTATTACTACTGGGACCGCTGTGGGATGTCACTATTATACTGGGGGCCGCTGTGGGGTATCACTATTATACTGGGGGCCGCTGTGGGGTGTCACTATTATACTGGGGACCGCTGTGGGATGTCACTATTATACTGGGGGCCGCTGTGGGATGTCACTATTATACTGGGGGCCACTGTGGGGTGTCACTATTACTACTGGGGGCCGCTGTGGGAGGTCACTATTATACTGGGGCCGCTGTGGGATGTCACTATTATACTGGGGGCCGCTGTGGGATGACACTATTATACTGGGGGCCGCTGTGGGATGTCACTATTACACTGGGGGCCGCTGTAGGATGTCACTATTATACTGGGGGCCGCTGTGGGATGTCACTATTATACTGGGGGCCACTGTGGGATGTCACTATTATACTGGGGGCCGCTGTGGGATGTCACTATTATACTGGGGGCCGCTGTGGGATGTCACTATTATACTGGGGGCCGCTGTGGGATGTCACTATTATACTGGGGGCCGCTGTGGGGTGTCACTATTACACTGTGGGCCACTGTGGGGTGTCACTATTATACTGGGGGCCGCTGTGGGATGTCATTATTATACTGGGGGCCGCTGTGGGGTGTCACTATTACTACTGGGGCCGCTGTGGGATGTAACTATTATACTGGGGGCCGCTGTGGGATGACACTATTATACTGGGGGCCGCTGTGGGATGTCACTATTATACTGGGGCCGCTGTGGGATGTAACTATTATACTGGGGGCCGCTGTGGGATGACACTATTATACTGGGGGCTGCTGTGGGATGACACTATTATACTGGGGGCCGCTGTGGGATGTCACTATTATACTGGGGGCCGCTGTGGGATGTCACTATTATACTGGGGGCCGCTGTGGGGTGTCACTATTACTACTGGGGGCCGCTGTGGGAGGTCACTATTATACTGGGGCCGCTGTGGGATGTCACTATTATACTGGGGGCCGCTGTGGGATGACACTATTATACTGGGGGCTGCTGTGGGATGACACTATTATACTGGGGGCCGCTGTGGGATGTCACTATTATACTGGGGGCCGCTGTGGGATGTCACTATTATACTGGGG
Source organism: Eleutherodactylus coqui (assembly GCF_035609145.1). NCBI lineage: Eukaryota > Metazoa > Chordata > Amphibia > Anura > Eleutherodactylidae > Eleutherodactylus > Eleutherodactylus coqui. The sequence continues at coordinate 173,378,565 of NC_089845.1, forward strand.
GCCGCTGTGGGATGTCACTATTATACTGGGGGCCGCTGTGGGATGTCACTATTACACTATGGGCCACTGTGGGGTGTCACTATTATACTGGGGGCCGCTGTGGGATGTCACTATTATACTGGGGGGCGCTTTGGGATGTCACTATTACACTGGGGCCGCTGTGGGATGTCACTATTACACTGGGGCCGCTGTGGGATGTCACTATTACACTGTGGGCCACTGTGGGGTGTCACTATTTTACTGGGGGCCGCTGTGGGATGTCACTATTATACTGGGGGCCGCTGTGGGATGTCACTATTACACTGGGGGCTGCTGTGGGATGTCACTATTATACTGGGGCCGCTGTGGGATGTCACTATTATACTGGGGCCGCTGTGGGATGTCACTATTATACTGGGGCCGCTGTGGGATGTCACTATTATACTGGGGGCCGCTGTGGGATGTCACTATTATACTGGCGGCCGCTGTGGGATGTCACTATTATACTGGGGACCGCTGTAGGTTGTCACTATTATACTGGGGGCCGCTGTGGGATGTCACTATTACACTGGGGGCTGCTGTGGGATGTCACTATTATACTGGGGCCGCTGTGGGATGTCACTATTATACTGGGGCCGCTGTGGGATGTCACTATTATACTGGGGCCGCTGTGGGATGTCACTATTATACTGGGGGCCGCTGTGGGATGTCACTATTATACTGGGGGCCGCTGTGGGATGTCACTATTATACTGGGGGCCGCTGTAGGTTGTCACTATTACACTGGGGCCGCTGTGGGATGTCACTATTTTCCTGGGGGCCACTGTGGGATGTCACTATTATACTGGGGGCCGCTGTGGGATGTCACTGTTATACTGGGGGCCGCTGTGGGATGTCACTATTATACTGGGGGCCGCTGTAGGTTGTCACTATTACACTGGGGGCCGCTGTGGGATGTCACTATTTTCCTGGGGGCCACTGTGGGATGTCACTATTATACTGGGGGCCGCTGTGGGATGTCACTATTATACTGGGGGCCGCTGTGGGGTGTCACTATTACACTGGGGGGCCGCTGTGGGATGTCACTGTTATACTGGGGGCCGCTGTGGGATGTCACTATTATACTGGGGGCCGCTGTGGGATGTCACTATTATACTGGGGCCGCTGTGGGATGTCACTATTATACTGGGGGCCGCTGTGGGATGTCACTATTACTACTAGGGGCCGCTGTGGGATGTCACTATTATACTGGGGGCCGCTGTGGGATGTCACTATTATACTGGGGGCCACTGGGGGATGTCACTATTATACTGGGGCCGCTGTGGGATGTCACTATTATACTGGGGGCCGCTGTGGGATGTCACTATTACTACTGGGACCGCTGTGGGATGTCACTATTATACTGGGGGCCACTGGGGGATGTCACTATTACTACTAGGGGCCACTGTGGGATGTCACTATTATACTGGGGGCCTCTGTGGGATGTCACTATTACTACTAGGGGCCACTGTGGGATGTCACTATTATACTGGGGGCCGCTGTGGTATGTCACTATTACTACTGGCTACTGTGGGATGTCACTATTATACTGGGGGCCGCTGTGGGATGTCACTATTATACTGGGGCCGCTGTGGGATGTCACTATTATACTGGGGGCCGCTGTGGGATGTCACTATTACTACTGGGGGCCGCTGTGGGATGTCACTATTATACTGGGGGCCGCTATGGGATGTCACTATTATACTGGGGGCCGCTGTGGGGTGTCACTATTATACTGGGGGCTGCTGTGGGATGTCACTATTATACTGGGGGCCGCTGTGGGGTGTCACTATTATACTGAGGGCCGCTGTGGGATGTCACTATTATACTGGGGGCCGCTGTGGGATGTCACTATTACACTGGGGGCCGCTGTGGGATGTCACTATTATACTGGGGCCGCTGTGGGATGTCACTATTATACTGGGGCCGCTGTGGGATGTCACTATTACCGCTGGGGCCACTGTGGGGTGTCACTATTACTACTGGGACCGCTGTGGGATGTCACTATTACTACTAGGGGCTACTGTGGGAGGTCACTATTATACTGGGGGCCGCTGTGGGATGTCACTATTATACTGGGGGCTGCTGTGGGGTGTCACTATTATACTGGGGGCCGCTGTGGGATGTCACTATTATACTGGGGCCGCTGTGGGATGTCACTATTATACTGGGGGCCGCTGTGGGATGTCACTATTATACTGGGGGCCGCTGTGGGATGTCACTATTACACTGGGGCCGCTGTGGGATGTCACTATTATACTGGGGCCTACTATGGGATGTTACTATTACTACTGCGGCCACTATGAGGGACACTATTACTACTGGGGCCACTATGGGGGACACTATTACTACTGGAGGCCGCTTTGGGATGCCACTTTTACTACTGGAGCCTCTGTGGTATGTCACTATTAAGTCTGGGGGCCGCTGTGGGATGTCACTATTATACTGGGGGCCGCTGTGGGGGGGTCACTATTATACTGGGGGCCGCTGTGGGATGTCACTATTACTACTGGGGGCACTGCGGGATGTGACTATTACCACTGGGGCCGCTGCAGGATGTCACTGTTGCCGCTGTGGGGTCTCACTATTACCACTGGGGCTCCTGTGGGATGTTACTATTACCGCTGGGGCCCCTGTGGGATATCACTATTACTACTGGCGCCACTGTGGGATGTCACTATTACTACTGGGGCCGCTATGGGATGTCACTATTATACTGGGGGCCGCTGTGGGATGTCACTATTATACTGGGGGCCGCTGTGGGATGTCACTATTATACTGGGGCCGCTGTGGGATGTCACTATTATACTGGGGGGCCGCTGTGAGATGTCACTATTACCGCTGGGGCTGCTGTGGGATGTCACTATTATACTGGGGGCCGCTGTGTGATGTCACTATTATACTGGGGCCGCTGTGGGATGTCACTATTATACTGGGGCCGCTGTGGGATGTCACTATTATACTGGGGGCCGCTGTGGGGTGCCACTTTTACTACTGGAGCCTCTGGGGGATGTCACTATTATACTGGGGGCCGCTGTGGGGGGTCACTATTATACTGGGGGCCGCTGTGGGATGTCACTATTATACTGGGGCCGCTGTGGGATGTCACTATTATACTGGGGGCCGCTGTGGGATGTCACTATTATACTGGGGGCCGCTGTGGGATGTCACTATTACTACAGGGGCCACTGTGGGATGTCACTATTATACTGGGGGCCGCTGTGGGATGTCACTATTATACTGGGGGCCGCTGTGGGGTGTCACTATTATCCTGGGGGCCGCTGTGGGATGTCACTATTATACTGGGGCTGCTGTGGGATGTCACTATTATACTGGGGCCGCTGTGGGGTGTCACTATTACCGCTGGGGCCGCTGTGGGATGTCACTATTATACTGGATATGTCACAGTAGGGTTCAGTTAAGTCTCTAAAACATAGCTTTTATTGAAAAACTAAATAAAAAGGAGTTTGTAACACAAAGTCCTAAACTCTAGACACAAATACACAAATAGATAAAAAACTGCGCCCCTATGTCAAATGAGGGGAAAGCAGTATATACGTTGCCTAGGAACCGATATTTTCTCCCAACGGGATTAAAGTTTCCATTTTTGTTCTCCGTGGTATATATCCTAGAGCTAGTTGGATAGGCTCGTTAAGAATGGTGTTCCAGCTTGTATAGACAGCTATAGATATTCAATAGATGGGGGACTTGTATCCGCTTTTTAGAGCACGTGCGTTATTCCTCCCAAATAGAGAAAGATGCATAGACTGTCAAACAATGCCGTAGGTGAGAGAATATTCACGCTACTTTGGCTAGTTTCAGAGAAATCCGATATAAAGCTGATATCAGAATGCTGTAGCTTGCCAACGTTTTTGGCGAGTTGTAGCCACCAAAAGTTATAATGCAGTACACCAAACTGCCAGCTCAATTATTTTGTAGGTTCAAAAATCAGTGGTTCAACGCGTTTCCGATACCTGTTACGTAGCCTCATCAGGAACCATAAGAGAGTTTTTACAAACAAATCAGCTTCCAGCTAAACGGTTAGTCCCCAGATTGGGATATTATAACCTTTTAGGAGGAGGGAGGTAGACAATCCTATCACTAGGTAGATCAAGGTAAATACACCCAGTTTCCCCCCAAAGATAGCAGGAACAAAAACAAAAAAAGGCAGCAGCACCAGCTGGAAGCTGATTTGTTTGTAAAAACTCTCTTATGGTTCCTGATGAGGCTACGTTACAGGTAGCGGAAACGCGTTGAACCACTGATTTTTGAACCTACAAAATAATTGAGCTGGCAGTTTGGTGTACTGCATTATAACTTTTGGTGGCTACAACTCGCCAAAAACGTTGGCAAGCTACAGCATTCTGATATCAGCTTTATATCGGATTTTTCTGAAACTAGCCAAAGTAGCGTGAATATTCTCTCACCTACGGCATTGTTTGACAGTCTATGCATCTTTCTCTATTTGGGAGGAATAACGCACGTGCTCTAAAAAGCGGATACAAGTCCCCCATCTATTGAATATCTATAGCTGTCTATACAAGCTGGAACACCATTCTTAACGAGCCTATCCAACTAGCTCTAGGATATATACCACGGAGAACAGAAATGGAAACTTTAATCCCGTTGGGAGAAAATATCGGTTCCTAGGCAACGTATATACTGCTTTCCCCTCATTTGACATAGGGGCGCAGTTTTTTATTTATTTATGTATTTATGTGTCTAGAGTTTAGGACTTTGTGTTACAAACTCCTTTTTATTTAGTTTTTCAATAAAAGCTATGTTTTAGAGACTTAACTGAACCCTACTGTGACATATCCATTTTTTCATCGAGGTGTTCGTCCTGCAACTGTGGAATCACTATTATACTGGTGCCGCTGTGGGGTGTCACTATTATACTGGGGGCCGCTGTGGGATGTCACTATTACCGCTGGGGCCGCTGTGGGATGTCACTATTATACTGGGGGCCGCTGTGGGAGGTCACTATTATACTGGGGGCCGCTGTGGGATGTCACTATTACCGCTGGGGCCGCTGTGGGATGTCACTATTATACTGGGGGCCGCTGTGGGATGTCACTATTACCGCTGGGGCCGCTGTGGGATGTCACTATTATACTGGGGGCCGCTGTGGGATGTCACTATTATACTGGGGCCGCTGTGGGTTGTCACTATTATACTGGGGGCCGCTGTGGGGTGTCACTATTATACTGGGGCCGCTGTGGGATGTCACTATTATACTGGGGGCCGCTGTGGGGTGTCACTATTATACTGGGGGCCGCTGTGGGATGTCACTATTATACTGGGGGCCGCTGTGGGGTGTCACTATTATACTGGGGGCCGCTGTGGGGTGTCACTATTATACTGGGGGCCGCTGTGGGATGTCACTATTATACTGGGGCCGCTGTGGGTTGTCACTATTATACTGGGGGCCGCTGTGGGGTGTCACTATTATACTGGGGCCGCTGTGGGATGTCACTATTATACTGGGGCCGCTGTGGGATGTCACTATTATACCGGGGGCCGCTGTGGGATGTCATTATTATACTGGGGGCCGCTGTGGGATGTCACTATTATACTGGGGCCGCTGTGGGATGTCACTATTATACTGGGGGCCGCTGTGGGATGTCACTATTATACTGGGGCCGCTGTGGGTTGTCACTATTATACTGGGGGCCGCTGTGGGATGTCACTATTACTACTGGGGGGCCGCTGTGGGATGTCACTATTATACTGGGGGGCACAGTGTGGTGTCACTATTATACTGGGGCCGCTGTGGGATGTCACTATTATACTGGGGGCCGCTGTGGGATGTCACTATTATACTGGGGGCCGCTGTGGGATGTCACTATTATACTGGGGGCCGCTCTGTGGGATGTCACTATTATACTGGGGGCCGCTGTGGGATGTCACTATTATACTGGGGGCCGCTGTGGGATGTCACTATTATACTGGGGCCGCTGTGGGATGTCACTATTACTACTGGGGGGCCGCTGTGGGATGTCACTATTATACTGGGGGCCGCTGTGGGATGTCACTATTACTACTGGGGGGCCGCTGTGGGATGTCACTATTACTACTGGGGGGCCGCTGTGGGATGTCACTATTATACTGGGGGGCACAGTGTGGTGTCACTATTATACTGGTGCCGCTGTGGGATGTCACTATTATACTGGGGGCCGCTGTGGGATGTCACTATTATACTGGGGGCCGCTGTGGGATGTCACTATTATACTGGGGGCCGCTCTGTGGGATGTCACTATTATACTGGGGGCCGCTGTGGGATGTCACTATTATACTGGGGGCCGCTGTGGGATGTCACTATTATACTGGGGCCGCTGTAGGATGTCACTATTACTACTGGGGGGCCGCTGTGGGATGTCACTATTATACTGGGGGCCGCTGTGGGATGTCACTATTACTACTGGGGGGCCGCTGTGGGATGTCACTATTATACTGGGGGACGCTTTGGGATGTCACTATTACTACTGGGGGAACTTTGGGGGTCACAATTACTAATCGGGCCACTGTGGGATGTCACTATTACTACTGGAGCCACTGTGAGATGTCACATCATTACTACTGGGGTTACAGAGGAAGGCAAAAAACCCCAAGAGCAGAAGCCAATTAGCACTTTCGGGGAAAAAATTCCTTCCCGACTCCCTAATGGCAGTCAGACTAATCCTTGCATCAACATCTAATAGTTCCTACCTGCCTGTAAGACCCGGATCAACAACCCACTGGTCTCCTAAAATCTATATCCTGTAATATCCTTCCTCTCCAGAAAGACATCTAGTCCCTCTTAAACTCCTCTATGGATCCTGCCATCACCACGTCCTCAGGCAGAGAGTTCCACAGTCTCACTGCTCTTACAGTAAAGAACCCCCTCCTGTGTTGGTGATGAAACCTGCTTTCCTCTAGACGTAGCGGATGTCCTCTTGTTACCGTCGCAGTCCTGGATATAAACAGATCCTGGCAGAGATCCTTGTATCGTCCCCTCATGTATTTATACAGAGTTATTTGGTCGCCCCTTAGCTGTCTTTTTTCCAGGGTGAATAATTCCAGTTTTGATGCCACTGTGGGATGTCACTATTATACTGGGGGCCGCTGTGGGATGTCACTATTATACTGGGGCCGCTGTGGGATGTCACTATTACACTGGGGCCGCTGTGGGATGTCACTATTATACTGGGGGCCGCTGTGGGATGTCACTATTATACTGGGGGCCGCTGTCGGATGTCACTATTATACTGGGGGCCACTGTGGGATGTCACTATTATACTGGGGGCCGCTGTGGGATGTCACTATTATACTGGGGGCCACTGTGGGATGTCACTATTATACTGGGGGCCGCTGTGGGATGTCACTATTATACTGGGGGCCGCTGTGGGATGTCACTATTACACTGGGGGCCGCTGTGGGATGTCACTATTATACTGGGGGCCACTGTGGGATGTCACTATTACACTGGGGCCGCTGTGGGATGTCACTATTATACTGGGGGCCGCTGTGGGATGTCACTATTATACTGGGGCCGCTGTGGGATGTCACTATTATACTGGGGCCTGCTGTGGGGTATCACTATTATACTGGGGGCTGCTGTGTGATGTCACTATTATACTGGGGGCCGCTGTTGGTGTCACTATTACCGCTGGGGCCACTGTGGGATGTTGCTATTACTACTGTGGTTGCTGTGGGATGTCACTATTATACTGGGGGCCGCTGTGGGATGTCACTATTATACTGGGGGCCGCTGTAGGTTGTCACTATTACACTGGGGCCGCTGTGGGATGTCACTATTATACTGAGGGCCGCAGTGGGATGTCACTATTACTGCTAGGGCTGCTGTGGGATGTCACTCTTACCGCTGGGGCTGTTGTGGGATGTCACTAGTACTACTGTGGCCATTGTGGGCTGTCACTATTACTACTCGGACCACTGTGGGATGTCACTATTATACTGGGGGCTGCTGTGGGGTGTCACTATTACCGCTGGGGCCACTGTGGGATGTCACTCTTACCGCTGGGGCTGCTGTGGGATGTCACTCTTACCGCTGGGGCTGCAGTGGGATGTCCTTGGGCTGTTGTGGGATGTCACTAGTACTACTGTGGCCGTTGTGGGCTGTCACTATTACTACTGGGACCGCTGTGGTATGTCACTATTACTACTGGGGCCACTGTGGGATGTCACTATTACTACTGGGGCCACTGTGGGCTGTTACTATTACTACTGGGACCACTGTGGGATGTCTGTTACCGCTGGTGATGCTGTGGAATGTCATTATTACCGCTGGGGCCACTGTGGGATGTCACTATTATAGATGAGACCGCCGTGGTATGTCACTATTATAGCTTGGGCCGCCACTATTACCGCTGGGGTATGTTTACATGTGGCGGAAATGGGCAGGGCTGTTTTAAAATAGACAGCGTGGAGATTTTGACTGCTTTTTGGATGCGGAAATGCTGCAGAATCTGCCACAGAAATTTCCTCTGAGCACCTTTTGCAGCATTTCCTTATACAAGAAGCAGTCAAAATCTGCCCGCTGTGTATTTTGAAACAGCCCTCTCCTTTTTAGAACGACGGAGGTAAAATCATATGTTGTGATAAGCCCCGCCCCCTGACATGTTGGCACTTTGCGATAAAAAAGTGAGTTTTGGGTTGCAGTTTGGGCACTTGGTCTCTAAAATGTTCGCCATCACTGCTTTAGAGGAACTGAGGAATAAAATATGTATACACATAGAGGAGTGTTAAATTCTCCTTTTGGACCTAAAGAATGCTCGCGCCAAATTTCATGCTTTTACGTCACCGGGAAGTTACATTACATAGGAGTGCGCTTACTTTTGCAATTAGCATTGAATAATCGAATTGTGACCCCTTTACCTTTCCTATTTAGGACCTAAAGAATGTTCCTGCCGAATTTAATGTTTGCACGATATTAGGAAGTTAGAGAATTAGATTTGGTACATTACACAGGGGTGCCAATACTTTTGCACTTAGCATTGAATAATCGAGTTTTGACCCCTGTATTTTTCCTATTAGGATGAAAAGAATTGTTGCGCCAAATTTCTTGTTTCTACAACATCGGGAAGTTACATTACATAGGGGTGCACTTACTTTTGCAATTAGCATTGAATAATTGAGTTGTGACATCTTTAGTTTCCCTATTTAGGACCTAAAGAATGTGCCTGCCAAATTTCATATTTGTACAACACAGGGAAGTTAGAGAATTAGTGTCAAGTCAGTCAGTCAGTGAGGGCTTACACCTTTATATATAGATAAGTGTGCCCCTAGCCTTAGTGGCAAACTATCACACTTGGGGTGGGTTGCACCAACCTCGCTTTTGATCTGGGTTTGGTTAAACTGCAATCAGCTGTAGAACTTGTTGCAAGGAATACGTGCAGCACCAACACTTTTTGATCTAACTCTAAGGGGACAACCACCATGTGAAAAGCTGCCTACAAGCAGTGCAATCATCCCAATAAGGACAACCCTGCCCTGGAACCTATAGACCTACCTATCCCTGGATGGCAAACAATCCACAGCAGGACAGGACACAGCTCACAACAACTCATAGAGCAGGACTGTTCACACCTGGTGTCTGGAAACATCCACAGACACTGTACATGTCGCTTTTCACACTAACGCACTTGGGATTGCATGCAACACAAAACAGGACAGTTCATACACCTTGTCTGGCACCTTCAAAGACCCAATGAACATGTCACTGTTCATACACGTCTGGCCACCTGCATAGACATGCACCCCATATCATGCATGCATGGGAAACTCTAGGGTGACAGAGAAACCCAACACAGAAACCCCACTCAGAGCTCACATGCATACAGGTAAACCAGTGCTAGCGCAAGTGTCCTTACGGTAAGCGGAAAAAGTCAGACACCATACTGACATACAGGGAACAGTGTCAGGCATCACCCATCTGAGACACGCATCAGACGTCTGGAGGCAGCACTCATCAAAGGGAAGGTGGGGGGGGGGGTCTGCATATGACTACAGGTGTCCAGACCGTCCTCAGGGAAGTGAGAGACACTACAGACGAGACATGTATAACTCCAAACTCAGAGTGGGATTAACACAGAATGTATCAACACGATAAAATGACCAGGATTCTCTGGCAAGAGAAGCTGGTATATATGTGCAACAGACCAGGGGAATTGGCTGAAGAATACCACACCCAGCCAGCTCAATTATCTCACACCTGTGAAGGTGTGCTCATGGAAACCTGTAGAACCACGAGTCGCAGCAGCACAACCTAACAGTAAGATTTGCACAGTGATTGGTGACTGAGTCAGGTGATCTTTCCAGCAACAGTAAAAACATGGCTGCCACAAGCAGAAAACATGGGTGTAATTTCACCACCCAGAAAAAGCATATTAGGCTATCAGCTGAGTCCGCCATCTTGAATTTTGAATGCTAAACTAAGTTCAACTAGTTTGATCCACCAAAATCATAGATTCAAATTGAACTTTAATTTGAACAAAAGTCACAGGCTAAACCGCGTTGGCGCAACGTTTCTCTGCTTGCTTTTAGATCAATTCCTGTTGATCTCAGAGCAAAACTTTGGTGCAGCTTGCCCCAAATGATATACAGACACTCATAGGTTACATTATTAATACAGACCTGCTCAATAATGGAGATGTGAGCAGATTGGAACAACTTGGACAAGAACCAAACTGTGATGTGTAGACGATCAGACAGAGTATCGCCAAAATGGCCGCTCTTTGCGGGGTTCTCAGTATGTAGCAGACAGTACCTACCAAAAGTGGTCCGAGGAAGGCAACTGCTGACTGGCAATAAGGTGCTGGGTGTCCAAGGCTTACTGATGCATGTGGGAGTGAAGACACCCAGACCCCACAGAAGAGCGTCCGTAGGATGCATTACTGATAACATTCATGCTGGTCATGACAGAAAGGTATCAGATGACAGTGCTTCACAGATCGATGTGTACGGGGCGGTGCAGCCACAGACCACAGTACCCTCTCCACCTCCTAAAGTACCTACTGTGGGCATCCGAAGTGGAGCATGAAAGACGATGGCCCTGTGTGATGGATCACTTCATAAATCATGCGGACAACCAAGAGCGTCACTTACCTGCAGAAGAGATGGCACCATGATGGGAAGAAGACAAGCCAGCAGGGCAATGGGATGGGCAATATTATACTGGATACCTGGGTCCTGGTATCATGTGAATGGCCAAGTGCATCACTTACCTAGAGAAAAGGTGGCACCAAGATGAGAAGACAACAAGCCGACAGGGCAGTCTGATGGGCAATGTTCTGCTGGGTCTTGGATGGCGCAGCCACAAACCAGTCAGAGTGCTCTGTCCACTTACCCGGAGAAGTGATGGAACCAAGATAGAAAGAAGACAAGCCGTCAGGGCAATGTGGTGGGCAATGTTTTGCTGGGTACCTGGGTCGTATGAACAACTGATGCATCACTTACTTGGAGAAGAGATGGCACCAGGATGAGAAGATGGTGGGGCAATGTGATGGGCAATGTTCTGCTGAGTACCCTGGTCCTGGCATGATGGGGGCATCACTTACCTGGAAAAAAGATGGCAGCAGGATGAGAAGAAGACAAGCAACAGGGTAGTGTGATGGGCAATGTCCTCCTGAGTACTCGCGTCTTGGCATCATGTGGACGGGGCATCAATTACCTGCAGAAGAGATGGCACCAGGATGGAAAGAAGACAAGCCAGCAGAACAGTGTCATGAGCAATGTTCTGCTGGATCCTGGCATCATGTGGATGTTACAGCAGGATCCCCTAAAGGCAGCGCCCCCTGCGGGATAATGTGCAGCACTGCAGGAACTGCTCAGGAACAGGACAGAGAGATGAAGGTGATGGAGCCTCTGTGGGATGTGCTGGAGAAGACGTCCAATCCATGGAGGCTGGCAACTTAGAGGATGTGCTGCTGATACCACAGGATTCCTCAGAGGGGTCTGGACCCCGCAGGTCATGAGGGGCCACACAGTACGAGGCAGGGGGTTTAATGTTCTGGCTGATGGGTGTAAGGTATATAGATGAGACCATCAGAGGGGTCCGGGCCCCGCAGGTCAGGAGGGGCCACACAGTACGAGGCAGGGGGTTTAATGTTCTGCCTGATCAGTATAGGTTACCAGTGATGCTGAGGAATTAGAGCTCCCTTGCTGACTGACGAGCCGAGATACATCTGCAATGAAACCCTAGAAAATCAGGAAACATCTGTATGTCAACCTACGATGAAGCTATTATAAAAACCACAGAAATCAGGAATACCTAGGACACCAGGCATCTTTCCCTGCACAGAGAAATCCCATTATGAGCAGTTACTGATACATATCGGCATATAGTGACATTGCTTTAATGCTGCATTTAAAAATGTAGAAAGATAATCCAGCAAATCAGCACAAATCTGTAATGTGGAATGTCCCAAACCAAGAAAGACCCAGAAGACGTGGTGAAGATCCATTCAGTAGAAGGACTGCAAGTCGGGCAGATTACTTGTGTTGGCGCTTCTCTACGTGTACAGGAAAGTTTATATTCTGATGTATGACCATTTGATAATCCAGAATATCGCATAATCAGCACCTCTCAGGTCCCAGAAATGCCGCATTAAAGGAATTTCCCACTTTCTGAAAAAAGCCCTCAGCGTAATTGGGGACACATGAGGCATCCTCTGCAGTGTGATCTTGCCAGAGCCGTCTACGGACATATTGTGATATCCAGTAATGCTTTATGAAGTCATCCTCTCCAGTAAACCCAAGAACATTTATGTGTAAACCGACGGGCAGCCAGAGAGCTGCTCCATCACGGCAGAGGCAGCAAACCTTCATGCAAACCAATAAATGTGCTGAGCTCTTATGATGGATATTGTAGGCTATGAAGTGACATCATGGCGCTCATTCCCAAAACAGAGTGTCTGTTAACTCTTTCCTTTACGGGAACAGTTATATTTGCAAGGTAATTTATAGTTAATGGTACATGAGACCCAAGAAAACAGATTTGCTGATTAATACAATTTTTCCAGACTGTAGCTAAATGTCACTCCCATCATAACTGAAAAGTAGTGTTGAGCGAACCAAACCAGTCGAACCCTATTTTGGGCCGCACTTTGTTATAAATTTGGAGTGAACCTGAACTGTTTAACCCAGAGGACCCCACATTGTGGTGGTCCTTCTGTGGTTAAGCAGCTAACACTGTTGACTTGTAGTGATGGGGTCCTGCGTTCAATTCTGACATCTGCCTGGAATTTGTATGTTACCCCCATGTTTGATAATAATTACCTTTCTATAGTGCGTACATATTACATGCATCACTCTCTGTTTTCACCTATTAGTAACTTTTATAACTATTATATAACTACTATAACACTGCTCCTGTAGTGGATTCAGGAACTAAGTTGGGGCCACAGCTGCGTCAGCCGCAGGTCTGGAGAGAATAGGCAAGGAAGAGCCAGGAGTCAGCAACAGGAGGTCTTGTTAGGAGTACAGAAGGAGGAGGAGGTTAGTGTTGTCAGTAGGGAAGCCAGGGGTCGGTAACTCGTATATGAATTCCCAGTATGAGTAGCAGACAGGAGGCGGAGCTTGAGTATTGACAGGCAGCACAATAATCATGCGCTGTAGAAGTGTCAGGGCCAGGCTTTGACAGGAAGGCCAAATTAGTGCCAGGATATGGCTAGGACAAGGAGGCAGGAACTACACTAGCAAAAAAAAAAAAACACAGAGAAAAAGCTGCAGTCAGACAGGGGAACTGTCCAAGGCTTGATGGCTCAATAAGGATAGCCAACGATCACCGAAAACTCTCTATGTACAAAAATATACTATAATACTGCTCCTATGTACAAGAATATAACTACTATAATACTGCTCCTATGTACAAGAATATAACTACTATAATACTGCCTCCTATGTACAAGAATATAACTGCTATAATACTGTCCCCTATGTACAAGAATATAACTACTATAATACTGCCCCCTATGTACAAGAATATAACTACTATAATACTGCTCCCTATGTACAAGAATATAACTACTATAATACTGCCTCCTATGTACAAGAATATAACTACTATAATATTGCTCCTATGTACAAGAATATAACTACTATAATACTGCTCCTATGTACAAGAATATAACTACTATAATACTGCCTCCTATGTACAAGAATATAACTACTATAATACTGCCTCCTATGTACAAGAATATAACTACTATAATACTGCCACTATGTACAAGAATATAACTACTATAATACTGCCCCTATGTACAAGAATATAACTACTATAATACTGCCCCCTATGTACAAGACTATAACTACTATAATACTGCCCCCTATGTACAAGAATATAACTACTATAATACTGCCTCCTATGTACAAGAATATAACTACTATAATACTGCCTCCTATGTACAAGAATATAACTACTATAATACTGCCCTCTATGTACAAGAATATAACTACTATAATACTGCCCCCTATGTACAAGAATATACCTAATACAATACTGCCCCCTATGTACAAGAATATAACTACTATAATACTGCCCCCTATGTACAAGAATATAACTACTATAATACTGCTCCCTATGTACAAGAATATAACTTCTATAATACTGTCCCCCTATGTACAAGAATATAACTACTAGAATACTGTCCCTATGTACAAGAATATAACTACTATAATACTGCCCCCTATGTACATGAATATAACTACTATAATACTGTCCCCTATGTACAAGAATATAACTACTATAATACTGCCCCTATGTACAAGAATATAACTACTATAATACTGTCCCCTATGTACAAGAATATAACTACTATAATACTGCCTCCTATGTACAAGAATATAACTAGTATAATACTGCTCCCTATGTACAAGAATATAACTACTATAATACTGCTCCCTATGTACAAGAATATAACTACTATAATACTGCTCCTATGTACAAGAATATAACTACTATAATACTGCTCCTATGTACAAGAATACAACTACTGTAATACCGCCCCTATGTACAAGAATATAACTACTATAATACTGTCCCCTGTGTACAAGAATGTAACTACTATAATACTTCCCCTTTATGTACAAGAATATAACTACTATAATACTGCTCCTATGTACAAGAATATAACTACTATAATACTGTCCCCTGTGTACAAGAATATAACTACTATAATACTTCCCCTTTATGTACAAGAATATAACTACTATAATACTGCCTCCTATGTACAAGAATATAACTACTATAATACTGCCCCCTATGTACAAGAATATAACTACTATAATACTTCCCCTTTATGTACAAGAATATAACTACTATAATACGCCCTTATGTACAAGAATATAACTACTGTAATACTGCCTCCTACGTACAAGAATAAAAATACTATAATACTGCTCCCTATGTAGAAGAATATAACTACTATAATACTGCCCCCTATGTACAAGAATATAACTACTATAATACTGCCCTCTGTGTACAAGAATATAACTACTATAATACTACCCCCTATGTACAAGAATATAACTACTATAATCCGGTCTCCTATGTACAGGAATATAACTACTATAATACTGCCCCTATGTACAAGAATATAACTACTATAATACTACTCCTATGTACAATAATACAACTACTATAATACTACTCCTATGTACAAAAATACAACTACTATAATACTGCCCCCTGTATACAGGAATATAACTACTATAATACTGCCCTCTATGTACAAGAATATAATATAATACTGCTTCTATATACAAGAATATAACTACTATAATACTGTCCCCTATGTACTAGAATATAACTACTATAATACTGCCCCCTATGTACTAGAATATAACTACTATAATACTGCCCCCTATGTACAAGAAAATAACTACTATAATACTGCTCCTATGTACAAGAATATAACTACTATAATACTGCCTCCCTATGTACAAGAATATAACTACTATAATACTGCCCCCTATGTACAAGAATATAACTACTATAATACTGATCCCTATGTACAAGAATATAACTACTATAATACTGTCTCCTATCTACAAGAACATTACTATAATACTGCCCCCTATGTACAAGAACATACCTACTATAACACTGCCCCCTATGTACAAGAATATGACTACTATAATACTGCTCCTATGTACAAGAATATAACTACTATAATACTGCCTCCTATGTACAAGAATATAACTACTATAATACTGCCTCCTATGTACAAAAATATAACTACTATAATACTGCCCCCTATGCACAAAAATATAACTACTATAATACTACTCCTATGTACATGAATATAGCTACAATAATACTGCTCCTATGTACAAGTACATAACTACTATAATACTGTCCCCTATGTACAAGAATATAACTACTATAATACTGCTCCCTATGTACAAAAATATAACTACGATAATACTGCTCCCCATGCACAAGAATATAACTACTATAATACTGCCCCCTATGTACAAGAATGTAACGACTGTAATCCTGCCCCCTATGTACAAGAATATAACTACTATAATACTGCTCCTATGTACAAGAATATAACTACTATAATACTGCCCTCTATTTACAGGAATATAATAACTATAATACTGCCCCCTATGTACAAGAATATAACTACTGTAATATCGCCCCTATGTACAAGAATATAACTACTGTAATACCGCCCCTATGTCCAAGAATATAACTACTATAATACTGCTCCTATGTACAAGAATAGAACTTCTATAATACTGCTCCTATGTACAAGAATATAACTACTATAATACTGCCTCCTATGTACAAGAATATAACTACTATAATACAGCTATGTACAAGAATATAACTACTATAATACAGCTATGTACAAGAATATAACTACTATAATACTGCCCCCTATGTACAAGAATATAACTACTATAATACTTCTCCTATGTACAAGAATATAACTACTATAATACTGCTCCTATGTACAAGAATACAACTACTGTAATACCGCCCCTATGTACAAGAATATAACTACTGTAATACCGCCCCTATGTACAAGAATATAACTACTATAATACTGCTCCTATGTACAAGAATATAACTACTATAATACTGCCCCTATGTACAAGAATATAACTAATATAATACTGCTCCTATGTACAAGAATATAACTACTATAATACAGCTATGTACAAGAATATAACTACTATAATACAGCTATGTACAAGAATATAACTACTATAATACTGCTCCCTATGTACAAGAATATAACTACTATAATACTGCCCCCCTATGTACAAGAATATAACTACTATAATACTGCCCCCTATGTACAAGAATATAACTACTATAATACTGCCTCCTATGTACATGAATATAACTACTATAATACTACCCCCTATGTACAAGAATATAACTACTATAATACTTCTCCTATGTACAAGAATATAACTACTATAATACTGCTCCTATGTACAAGAATACAACTACTGTAATACCGCCCCTATGTACAAGAATATAACTAATATAATACTGCTCCTATATACAATAATATAACTACTATAATACTGCCCCTATGTACAAGAATATAACTACTATAATACTGCCCCTATGTACAAGAATATAACTAATATAATACTGCCCCTATGTACAAGAATATAACCACTATAATACTGTCCCCTATGTACAAGAATATAACTACTATAATACTGCCCCCTATGTACAAGAATATAACTACTATAATACTGCCCCTATGTACAAGAATATAACTAATATAATACTGCCCCCTATGTACAAGAATATAACCACTATAATACTGCCCCCTATGTACAAGAATATAACTACTATAATACTGTTCTCTATGTACAAGAATATAACTACTATAATACTGCTCCCTATGTACAAGAATATAACTACTATAATACTGCCCCCCTATGTACAAGAATATGACTACTATAATACTGCCCCCTGTGTACAAGAATATAACTACTATAATACTGCCCCCTGTGTACAAGAATATAACTACTATAATACTGCCCCCTATGTACAAGAATATAACTACTATAATACTGCCCCCTATGTACAAGAATATAACTACTATAATACTGCCCCCTATGTACAAGAATATAACTACTATAATACTGCTCCTATGTACAAGAATATAACTACTATAATACTGCTCCCTATGTACAAGAATATAACTACTATAATACTGCTCCCTATGTACAAGAATATAACTACTATAATACTGCTCCCTATGTACAAGAATATAACTACTATAATACTGCCTCCTATGTACATGAATATAACTACTATAATACTGCCCCCTATGTACAAGAATATAACTACTACAGCATAATGCTAATTACTGCGATTCTCCGTGGTCAGACTATCTGACCGGTGGAGATTCATTTGTTGCTCCTGCTCCTGTGCCGATCTCCGCCGCGGGATACCGTAACTCCCGTGGACAGGGGTCCTAAATTGTTGTAACCACGATATTAATAAATAAGACAGTGAGATGGTGAGTTTTCTTCATCACATTCAGTGCATAATAACTGATACACAAATTGCAACAATGTAGCCACCTGTGTCTAACTCATCCATATCCTGGGAGCTTACTCTGCATTTCTTCTCTCTGTCCTTCTTTGTATTTATATCTCTATTTCTTTTTCTCCCTCTCTTCATATTTACACAGAACTTCAGGCGTGCTCTAAAAACTCACCTCTTCAGGGAGGCATACCGCATCCCCTAAATAAACCCCTCTGTACTCCCCTGATAACATGCTCCCTGACCCACTGACTGCAATCCCTGCTAGCCATCATAAACCGCTCCTGCAGTTATACTGATTCTGCCATCACACGGCCAAATGTCTGACCATTGTCTATGTATAGCATCCCTCACACTCCAACTTGCCATACCGTACACATCTCCACCTCGCCATACCGTACACATCTCCACCTCGCCATACCGTACACATCTCCACCCCACCATACCGTACACATCTCCACCCCACCATACCGTACACATCTCCACCTCGCCATACCGTACACATCTCCACCCCACCATACCGTACACATCTCCACCCCACCATACCGTACACATCTCCACCTCACCATACCGGGCACATCTCCACCTCGACATACCGTGCACATCTCCACCCCGCTATTCCGTGCACATCTCCACCTCGCCATACTGTACACATCTCCACCTCGCCATACCGTACACATCTCCACCTCGCCATACCGTACACATCTCCACCTCGCCATACCGTACACATCTCCACCCCGCCATACCGGGCACATCTCCACCTCGACATACCGGGCACATCTCCACCCCGCTATTCCATGCACATCTCCACCCCACCATACCGTACACATCTCCACCTCGCCATACCGTACACATCTCCACCTCGCCATACCGTACACATCTCCACCCCACCATACCGTACACATCTCCACCCCACCATACCGTACACATCTCCACCTCGCCATACCGTACACATCTCCACCTCGCCATACCGTACACATTTCCACCCCACCATACCGTGCACATCTCCACCTCACCATACCGTACACATCTCCACCTCGCCATACTGTACACATCTCCACCTCGCCATACCGTACACATTTCCACCCCGCCATACTGTGCACATCTCCACCTCTCCATACCGTGCACATTTCCACCCCACCATACCGTACACATCTCCAGCCCCGCCATACCGTGCACATCTTCAGCCCGCCATACTGTGCACATGTCCACTCCACCATACCGTACACAGCTCCAGCCCCTTTACCTTCTGTATCCTCCCATTACCTGTGATTGTTCTCAGCAAGAGAAACGATGTAATCTTGTAGATATGATACCTTTTAATGGCTAACAAAAATACATATCTGGCTCCAGGAGTGATATTGACCCCCATTAATGGCCCAAATAGTGATAGTGAGTCCTGGTAGTGGCCCCAATAGTGATAGTGAGCCCTGTTAGTGGCCCCAGCAGTAATAGTAACGCCTGTTAGTGGCCCCAGTAGTGATAATGACACCCATTAATGGACATCATGATCATCTGGACAAACACCAAACAAGAATTAATAAAATTCCATGAGAGATTCAATGCATTCCACCCACCATAAACCTGACATTAAGCTACTCGCATACAGAAATCCACTTTTTGGACACAATAAAGATTTCAAACAACTCAATACAAACATCCCTATACCGAAAACCGATTGATCGGCCCACATACCTCAGATGGGACAGCTTCCATCCTAAACACATCAAAAAGTCCATCATCTACAGCCAGGCCATCAGATACAACCGGATCTGCTCCAACCCAACAGACAGAGGAACATTTATACCATATGAAAAGGACATTTATAAATCAGGGCGACCATCCCACCTCAACTGATGACCAAATCACCAGAGCCACCAGGATATCCAGGATTTACCAGAGCCACCAGGATATCCAGGAGTCACCAGAGCCACCAGGATACCCAGGAATCACCAGAGCCACCAGGATATCCAGAAATCAACTACTCCAATACAAGGAGAAGGAAAGAAACAATCGTGTGCCTCTAGTAGAGACCTACAATCCGCAACTAGAGGTACTAAGGAAAACCGCAAGAAAACTCCACCATACCCTACACAAGGGTGACCGTCTGACAACCATATTCCCGGACCCTCCACTTCTGTGTTACGGGCAACCTCCTAACTTCAGGAACTTTATAATCAGGAGTGCATTACCCTCTGACACACAAAAAGGAACTTATCCTGTAATGTAAGGAGCTGTAAGACCTGCTGACATGTACGGACCGCAGACAGGATACATAACCCCAACACACAGCAGGACTATAAGATCCCTGTAATGTAAGGAGCTGTAAGACCTGCTGACATGTACGGACCGCGGACAGGATACATAACCCCAACACACAGCAGGACTATAAGATCCCTGTAATGTAAGGAGCTGTAAGACCTGCTGACATGTACGGACCGCAGACAGGATACATAACCCCAACACACAGCAGGACTATAAGATCCCTGTAATGTAAGGAGCTGTAAGACCTGCTGACATGTACGGACCGCCGACAGGATACATAACCCCAACACACAGCAGGACTATAAGATCCCTGTAAGGTAAGGAGCTGTAAGACCTGCTGACATGTACGGACCGCAGACAGGATACATAACCCCAACACACAGCAGGACTATAAGATCCCTGTAATGTAAGGAGCTGTACAACCTGCTGATATGTACGGACCGCAGACAGGATACATAACCCCAACACACAGCAGGACTATAAGATCCCTGTAATGTAAGGAGCTGTAAGACCTGCTGACATGTACGGACCGCGGACAGGATACATAACCCCAACACACAGCAGGACTATAAGATCCCTGTAAGGTAAGGAGCTGTAAGACCTGCTGACATGTACGGACCGCAGACAGGATACATAACCCCAACACACAGCAGGACTATAAGATCCCTGTAATGTAAGGAGCTGTAAGACCTGCTGTCATGTACGGACCGCAGACAGGATACAGAACCCCAACACACAGCAGGACTATAAGATCCCTGTAATGTAAGGAGCTGTAAGACCTGCTCACATATACTGACTGCGGACAGGATACATAACCCCAACACACAGCAGGACTATAAGATCCCTGTAATGTAAGGAGCTGTAAGACCTGCTGACATGTACAGACCGCAGACAGGATACATAACCCCAACACACAGCAGGACTATAAGATCCCTGTAATGTAAGGAGCTGTAAGAGATGCTGACATGTACGGACCGCGGACAGGATACAGATCCCCAACACACAGCAGGACTATAAGATCCCTGTAATGTAAGGAGCTGTAAGACCTCCTGACATGTACGGACCGCAGACAGGATACATAACCCCAACACACAGCAGGACTATAAGATCCCTGTAATGTAAGGAGCTGTAAGACCTGCTGACATGTACGGACCGCCGACAGGATACATAACCCCAACACACAGCAGGACTATAAGATCCCTGTAATGTAAGGAGCTGTAAGACCTGCTGACATGTACGGACCGCCGACAGGATACATAACCCCAACACACAGCAGGACTATAAGATCCCTGTAATGTAAGGAGCTGTAAGACTTGCTCACATGTACGGACCGCCGACAGGATACGGATCCCCAACACACAGCAGGGCTATAAGATCCCTGTAATGTAAGGAGCTGTAAGACCTGCTGACATGTACGGACCGCAGACAGGATACATAACCCCAACACACAGCAGGACTATAAGATCCCTGTAAGGTAAGGAGCTGTAAGACCTGCTGACATGTACGGACCGCAGACAGGATACATAACCCCAACACACAGCAGGACTATAAGATCCCTGTAATGTAAGGAGCTGTAAGACCTGCTGTCATGTACGGACCGCAGACAGGATACAGAACCCCAACACACAGCAGGACTATAAGATCCCTGTAATGTAAGGAGCTGTAAGACCTGCTGACATATACTGACTGCGGACAGGATACATAACCCCAACACACAGCAGGACTATAAGATCCCTGTAATGTAAGGAGCTGTAAGACCTGCTGACATGTACGGACCGCAGACAAGATACATAACCCCAACACACAGCAGGACTATAAGATCCCTGTAATGTAAGGAGCTGTAAGACCTGCTGACATGTACGGACCGCAGACAGGATACATAACCCCAACACACTGCAGGGCTATAAGATCCCTGTAATGTAAGGAGCGGTAAGACCTGCTCACATGTACGGACCGCAGACAGGATACGGATCCCCAACACACAGCAGGGCTATAAGATCCCTGTAATGTAAGGAGCTGTAAGACCTGCTGACATGTACGGACCGCGGACAGGATACATAACCCCAACACACAGCAGGACTATAAGATCCCTGTAATGTAAGGAGCTGTAAGACCTGCTGACATGTACGGACCGCCGACAGGATACATAACCCCAACACACAGCAGGACTATAAGATCCCTGTAATGTAAGGAGCTGTAAGACCTGCTGACATGTACGGACCGCAGACAGGATACATAACCCCAACACACAGCAGGACTATAAGATCCCTGTAATGTAAGGAGCTGTAAGACCTGCTGACATGTACGGACCGCAGACAGGATACATAACCCCAACACACAGCAGGACTATAAGCTCCCTGTAATGTAAGGAGCTGTAAGACCTGCTGACATGTACGGACCGCAGACAGGATACATAACCCCAACACACAGCAGGACTATAAGCTCCCTGTAATGTAAGGAGCTGTAAGACCTGCTGACATGTACGGACCGCAGACAGGATACATAACCCCAACACACAGCAGGACTATAAGATCCCTGTAATGTAAGGAGCTGTAAGACCTGCTGACATGTACGGACCGCAGACAGGATACATAACCCCAACACACAGCAGGACTATAAGATCCCGGGGACATTCACATGTTCCTCTTCCAATGTTGTGTACCTGATCATGTGCAGTAAATGTCCTGTTGGGGGTCTTTATGTTGGAGAAACAGGACAGAAACTGAAAGCCAGGATGAGATCTCATCGCCACACGATTGAACACAGAAAAAGAGAATTACCTGTGGCCGAGCACTTCTCTAACCATGGACATGACATAGGAGATATGAGAGTGTTCTGATATTGAAGGGTGGCTTCAAATCACAAAACCACAGAAGAATTTGGGAATATAAATTGATAACAACCTTTGACCCGCTGAATACGGGGTTAAATGATTCCCCAGGATTTATGTGTGAATGGGAAGTGTGAGACATCTATTGCACAGATAAGACCCCATCAACAGTAATTCAGGGACCATAAACTTTCACTCCCTAATCAGTGTTTAGCTAAAAATGTCTGTGCACCTCTTGTAGCAATTCAAGCCTGACGACCCCCCCCCCCCAACAGTAATTTAGGGACCATAAAACTTTCACTCCGCTATCAGTGCCTAGACAAAAAAAGTTTGTTTGCTGTTGCAGAATTCCTTTTAAGTGCGAACCAATCCCATCCATATCTGTGCCTTGTCATAAGTATATATATATATATCCATGTCTGTGCCTTGTCATAAGTATGTATGCTATAAGTGTGTATAAATATCCATGCCTCTTCAGATCCAATCCATAAGCCTGAAGAAGTACCCTGCGTTGGTTCGCAAGCTCGCTATTATTACATCATGTATTCTTGTAGCCATTAAAAGGTCTCATATCTACAGGATTACTTGGTTTCTCTTGCTGAGAACAATCACATTTTGCTCTACTGGCGACACGGTACCAGATCTATGTTTTCATTATACCCATTACTTGTAGTATGTAAGCTCGTTAGAGCAGGACCCTCCCCTATTGTTTCCACCAACTGATTACTATGTAACCGCGGTTCTGTAATGTTTGTCCTTTTGTCTTTCTGTATCCGCCGTCTATGTAAGCGCTGCGGAATATGTTGGCGCTATACAAATAACGATTATTATTATTATATTATAATAGTGACACTCATTAGTGGTTCAAGTAATAATAAGGCCCCAATAGTGTTTCCAGGAGTAATAGTGTCCCCCTTAGTAGGCCTGGCAGTAATAGTGGCCCTCCCATAGTAGTCCATTGGGAGCAGTCCTAAGTGCAGCAAAATAGTTTTTTGTTTTGTTTTTTTTGCTTCACCTTGTGCCTGCCAGCAATGGTGGATCCCTATCTTCCATTGGCCTGGCTGGGGGCACGTGAAGTGTTGCATTGCTCTTCAGATACCACTGCCAGAAGAAGGGAGAGAGAGACACAAGCAAGAACAACCCGCTGGCTTCTCCTCCCTCCCCTCTGCTGTCTGGAACTTGTAAGCAATCAAGCCTTTCATTAAATGGTCTGTCTGCTGCCCACCAATCAGGGGTGCTGAGCTGCAATCACATGACACCCTCCACAGTCTGCAGAGGAAGCCTTTGACCTGTCATCCAGAGCAGAGGATACAGCATGGCTCCTACACCCCTTCCTCACCACCGGCCAAGAGGGAGAGCGGATGACCGCCCACACTTTTGGCAGGGTCTCAGGGGTTGAGGGCGGTGCTAAATGGTTAGTGCAGCAGGTAGTCTCCTCAGGGGGAGGAGGACGCATGGCATAACACTGACCCAATATGCCGATAACTGGCGACTGTAACTGTGCCTTTACCACTTTAGTCACTGACTATTTTTCCCTAAGGCTTTTCATCTCCACTTTTCAAAACCATATTTTTTTAATTTTTCCATCGACATGGCCGTATGAGGGTTGTTTTTTGCGGGGCGAGCTGTAGTTTATTTGTTTTTTTTTGGGGGGGGGGTATAATTTTAATATATTTTGGTAGAGCACGGAGGAAAAACATCAATTCTGTCATTTTTTCCCAGCTTTAGGCTCCCTGCACACGGGCGGAAATTCCGTGGTGGGATTTCCCGCAGAATTTCCTCCCGTGGAAACTGCCATAGGATTGCGCTAGAAAACGCAATCCTAGGCAGATGGCTGCGATTTGTCCACGCGAAATCACGTGTGGAAAACAAACCGCGGCGAGCCCCACACAGAAATGTCACTCCCCGGCCGCCGGCAGCCCGCACATCAAAGAGCCGAGGCCACGGGAGCAGGTGAGTGACGCACTGGTCCCTGCAGAGGGTCGGGTCGGGTCCCGCTGCGAGAATTCTCCCAGCCGGATCCGACCCGGCCGTCTGCAGGCGGCCTTAGAGCTTATTTACACAAGCATATAGTTTCACAGCTGGCCGATATACGCTACCATCTCAGCTGTCTCCCCCTCGCTGACTCTTTGCCTCTCTCTTCCCCTCTGGCTGTTTGCAATGGGAGGGAGTTGGTGGGGGTGGAGCTAAGCTTCTGCCCCTCCCCGCCCCTTGTTTGCAGCCAGCTATAGGAGGGGGTGGAGCTAAGCCACCTCCCATTTCAAACAACCTGAGTGGAGGAGAGAGGCAGAGAGCCAGCGAGGGGTGAGACGGCTCAGATGGTAGCGTTTATCGGTCAGCCGTGAAAACGGTGGCCGAAATACGCTCGTGTGAATAAGCCCTTAATCGTGCAGCATAAGTCAGATATTTTTTTCTGCGGTTTGGTACCAAAAGAACAAGAGCAAAATTATGTTTTTGGCCACTTTTGCACAATAAAAACCCTTTATTTGAATAACCATTTTTTTGCATCTCTGCGTTCAGCTCAGGGCTGTATTTCCCGTCCACGTGGCCGCAGGAAGGCTTGTTTTTTGCATGACAAGCTGTAGTTTTTATTGATACTTTTCTGGGGTCCATATGGGGTTTTTTATCACTTTTATTGCGTTTTTTGGGAGGCAAAATGAATGAAACCCCATTTTGGCTGCGTTTTTTAGCTTTCTTTTTCTTAGTGTTTGCCATGAAGGATGAAAAGTGTGCGTGATTCATCTCTTCCTGTTATTATTAAACTTAGAGAGGAAAGTGCAAAAAAAAAAAATGTCTGCTATTTTTTTCAACAATTTTTTTCTTTCCATTTTTAAAGGGGTTAAAAGGACGTATTTGGGTTCAGTGCTTAGGGCTTGAGAATAGGGGGTAATGCCAGCTACACGACCCGAACTGAATGCGGGCCCTCCGCCCGCTGATAAATGAGGGAAGCCTTACTTGTTTGGCATTACAATTTGGTTTCTCTATTTACAACCTTCTTTTTTGAATGCCGTGCAGCAGAACCGCGCCATTCTTGAATCTCTCCCTGCAAGAAGGATCTTGGCCATGCCACATCCTATTAGGGAGCCGATGGCTGGAACACAACGGCATTGGTGTCTGCCGTCCTTCGTAACACACGGCGGACGCTGGGTCCTCTGAGCTGAATGGAACGTCCGGTGATGCATCTACTAACTCATCACTTCCTGTATAGCGAAGCTTCCCAGCGGCAGCGATGATCAGCACCACCGCTTCCTACTGGCAGCTACAGCGAGGCACCGTGATGTGGCCCTCAATGAAAGGTGACTAACAAGTACTAATAGACAATCCACCACTAATGTCAGCACATTCACACCAGGCCAGCGGGAATACCCATAATGCACCACCACACTGTTCAAATTACACCGCCATCATTTGCCTCCTTTTTCAAGCATATGACATAAAGACGTGTTACTAGAACTGGGCGCCGCTAACCTGCACCGGTAACATGTCTTTATGTCCTATGATTGAAAAAGGAGGCAAACGTGTCAGTAAGTCCCCCAAAACGCGTTGCATTTCCTGTACTGCACCTATTGTTCTGTGCTGGTGGAATAAAATAGCAGAGGAGGTTCAGCTATGTCCCCCATGCAAGGAAGTACGTCGTATATATACTAGGTTTTGTGTGTCAGCATGATCAGAGTATATATAGAGATCTCTAGAGAGCTGGCCTTTATAAAGAGACTAGTAATTATTAGGACATTACAGTCCCAGTGTTTCTGGTAGCCACACAGCTCTGCTACATGGCACATCACACACACAGCTCTGCTACATGGTACATCACACACACAGCTCTGCTATATGGCACATCACACACACACAGCTCTGCTACACCCCACACATCACACACACAGCTCTGCTACATGGTCCATGCATTATAATCCCCACACATCACACACACAGCTTGGCTCCTCCCACAGCAGTGACATCACCACAGGTCCATCTGCCCACCGAATCTCTGTGGTGGTAATAGGTCAGTGTGTTCCATCAGGACTGCTGAGTTGTGAAGGAAATTATAGTACCAGTGTTTCTGGTGCGCAACACAGCTTTGCTACATGATACATCACACACACAGCTCTGCTATATCCATTATGATCCCCACACATTACACACAGCTCTACTACACCCCACACATCACACACACAGCTCTGCTACATGGTACATCACACACACAGCTCTACAACATCCATTATGATTCCAACACATGACACACACCTCTACTTCACCCCACACATTACATGCACAGCACTACTACATCTATTATTATCCCCACACATTACACACAGCTCTACCATACCAAACACATCACACACACAGCTTTACTACATCCATTATAATCCCCACACATTACACACAGCTCTATTACACCCCACACATCACACACACAGCTCTGCTACATGGTACATCACGCACAGCTCTACTACATCTATTATGATCCCCATACATTACACACAGCTCTACTACACCCCACACATCACACTCACAGCTCTACTACATCCATTGTAATCCCCACACATCACCACAGCTGTACTATACCCCACACATCACACACAGCTCTGCTACATGATACATCACAGACACAGCTCTACTACATCCATTATGATCCCCGCACATCACACACAGCTTGGTTCCCCCCACAGCAGTGACATCACCACAGGTCTTTCAGCCCACTGGATCTCTGGTGGTGATAGGTCAGTGTCTTCTGTCAGGACTGCGGAGTTGTGCCTGAGATAATACCATCTTAGTTGTATTCTCATTTTGTTGTTTTTGTCCTCCCCTTCCAAGAGCCCTAACTGTGTTGTTCTTCTGTCGGTCAGGCTCTGTGTTATATATATGTTGTAGGACCTTTAGTGGCATCACTAGGGGGTGGAGTGATGATGTTACCAGGGGTGGAGCATGAGAAGCACTCACACACATACATACAGACAAGTGGTCATTAGTAGTTTGATTTGCCCCAGTGACCTCACACTCGGCTCTTTCTGTAATCTGTCCTTTCTTAAATTGCGACCAAGGTACCCACATACCCTGAACTTCCCTTAGACAGACCCCTACAGGGACAAGTGCCATACAATCATCATGGTGAACTAGGACCAGTGGTGTGGCGGCCGGTCCTTGACGGGTTGTCTGCACCAGGTGAGTCCTAACTTGTCATAACTCCATTGTTTAATACATCAGAATTCTCAGGATCCTGTTCTAAACTTTCTTGTGTGTCTTCACAGAGGC
This sequence comes from Eleutherodactylus coqui, assembly GCF_035609145.1. Lineage (NCBI taxonomy): Eukaryota > Metazoa > Chordata > Amphibia > Anura > Eleutherodactylidae > Eleutherodactylus > Eleutherodactylus coqui. The sequence continues at coordinate 173,407,456 of NC_089845.1, forward strand.
AGACATATTCCATCAGAACAGAATTTGGCGCTACAAAAATCTGCACCAAAATCCACACTGCTAAATGCTGAATACTAATTCTGATGTGGAATTTTAGGCAGATTTAAGCCATTTAAAATTCTGCATTAAAGTCTGCATGTGAGTGGTGCAGATTTTGCTGTAGAATTTTTCCTGCATACCGCAGCCTTACTCCCGGATCCTAGTTCTCTAGCTCCTCCCTCCTAGTCCTGACCCCTCCTCTATATTTGATTACATTTTCTATGTAAGCCTGGCCCTGCCACTCGCTCAGTGTGAGATTATTCTGCTCCACAGCGTTTGAGCCAGCTTCTATGCGCCTGCTATTGCTACAAGACTCCCCAATACCGACTCCTGGCTTCTCCTCCTGACTATGTTACCCGCCTCATCCAGTGTACTGCAACCGAGACTCCCTCATATCAACTCCTGGCTTCTCCTCCTGACTACGTTACCCGCCTTATACAGTGTACTGCAACCGAGACTCCCTCATACCAACTCCTGGCTTCCAGCTGACTACTCTCTAGTACTCTGCATGCCTACTACTCCCGCCGCTCCTCTCCAGCGTCGGTAAGACGTTACAAAATAATCTCGCTTGAACATGGAGCCCGTAGTGACAGCCCTGTGGAAGCAAGTTACAGGGCTTCAGGAATTTTGTGCCTCCTACCAAGACAAGTTTGCTGGATTACAGACACTGGTTCTGGATCAACAAAGGAAATCATCAGTTTACAGAGGCAACTGCTGGACTTGCATCACTCAGACTCTCATGTCCGCATGACACTGCAAAAATTCGGTGGGGATCATTGTCAGTATAGAGGCTTCCTTAATCAATGCCAGATTTATTTCCAGGTCACAAGAGCACAGGGTTTCCAGCAGCACAACCACCATATCATGCTATACAGGCAAGTGAACTGGGGTGCTCACTTACCATCGGAATCCTGAGTCCAACAAGGATCCAAAGTTACCATAGGCAAAGAAAAGTAGAGTAAGCAGCACTCGGGAATCTTCCTTGGTTAAATAATCACATCCTCTGATGTGTCTTTATTGTATCCATTTAAAAGCGACGTTTCAGCCCCTTACAGTCCTTTTTCAAGCTTTCTCAAGGGGCCAAAACGTCGCTTTTAAATGGATACAATAAAGACACATCAGAGGATGTAATTGTTTAACCAAGGAAGATTCCCGTGTGCTGCTTACTCTACTTTTCTTTGCCGGATTTATTTCCAGATGCAGCCACCTTGTTTACCAGCGACAGGAAGAAGGTGTTTTTCATCATTAACCTCCTCACTGATGAGGCGCTCGCCGGGCCTCGCCATACAGAGGCCAATAAAAATCCCCTTGACAGCCTCGATGCTTTCATGACCGCTAAGGGTCAAATCTTTAATGACCCGAACTTTTGTGCCACGGCCGAAGGGAGGTTACATAACCTACGGCAAAAATGACATTCCGTTGCAGAGTATACCGTGGAATTTCGTCACTGGGCGAATGATACCATGTGGAACCCAGCCGCACAACAGAGCCAATTTCATTGGGGTTAATAGGACTGGGTAAAAGATGAACTTGCCAGAGTGGAGACTCCTGATAACCTGAAGATTTTATCCAGCTGTGCATTCAAATTGACTGCAGACTTTCCAAGCAGCGAAAAGAGAGACTGCAGGGTATGGGCACCAACATTCAGTCAATCCACGTTGAATCCCCAGCCGAGGAATTAAAAGGCGCCATGCTGAAAATGTGCATTATCTGAGCAGAAGGCCCAGAAGCAATTAACCCTAGGAGTGCTGGAAGAGAATAAATGTAAGTTCAGTAAACAGGGAGAGCAGGACGACGCCCTCGCCTGCCAGACACAGAAGCAGAGGATTGTGTCTGAACAGTGCATCCAACATCTACAATCTCGCTGAATCTGAGTTAGGAGCCCTTCAGGAACATCTGGATGAAAATCTAAAGAAGGCCTTCATCTGGCCTTCTTCCTTCCTGGCGGGAGCACCCGTTTTCTTTGTTAAAAAAAAAAAGACTACCCTTCGACCGTGCATCGATTACCGGGACCTAAACAAGATTACCAATAAGAATCGCTATCCTTTCCAGTTAATCCCAGAACTGCTGGAGACGCTTCGGGCAGACAAGGTCTTTACTAATCTCAGAGGAACATAAATTTCTGCTGCCTACGAGTTTACATATTCTAGAGTCTCAATTAATCATAATAATCTTTATTTGTATAGCGCCAACATATCCCGCAGCGCTTACATAGACAGGGGGGATACAGAAAGATAAAAGTACAAAGCACGGTTACATAGTAATCAGCTGATGGAAACAATAGGGGTGCGGGTCCTGCTCCAACGAGCTTACATACTACAAGTAATAGGGTGATACAGAAGGTAAAGGGGCTGAAGATGGGCACGGTATGGCGGGGTGGAGCGTGAGGGATGCTATGCACATAAACAATGGTCAGTAGAGATGAACGAGTACCCAAATGCTTGGGTCCTCGTTATTTGAGTCAAGCTTTTCATAAAATTCGAGAGCTCTATTCGAGTAACGAACCCCATTGACTTCAATGGGAGACTCGATCATTTTTGTATGGGACCCACCAGTTGCCGAGCTTTTTTTTTCTTTCTCTCTCTCTCTCTCCCCTCCACCAAGCCAGCAACAAACTACCGTTGACGTGCGCAGCGTCGCAGCGGGGAGGGGCCAAAACAGAGGCGGGGTCGAACATGGCGTGATGCTCGCTCGAGTAGCAAGCACCATCGAGTATGCTAATACTCGAACGAGCATCAAGCTTGGAAGAGTACGTTCGCTCAGCTCTAATGGTCAGACATTTAGCTGTATGATGGCAGAATTGGTATGACTGCAGGGGCAGTTGATGGCGGCTAGCAGAGATTGCAGTCAGTAGGTCAGGGAGCATGTTATCAGGCGGAGTACAGAGGGGTTTGTTTAGGGTATATGGTATGCCTCCCTGAAGAGGTGCGTTTTTAGAGCACGCCTGAAGTTCTGCGAGTCCTGGATTGCTCGGGTATCCTTTGGTAGTGCGTTCCACAGGACAGGTGCTGCTCTGGAGAAGTCTTGGAGGCGGGAATGAGAAGTTCGAATTAGAGGGGCGCTCCGTCTAGTTTCGTTAGCAGAGTGGAGAGCCCGGGCTGGGTGATGGATTGAGATGAGGGAAACAATATAGGGTGGCGCTGCACTGTGTATGAGGGATACAATGTAGGGGGGCGCTGCGCTGTGGAGGGCTTTGTGGATGAAGGTAACGAGTTTAAATTGAATTCTGTATTTAACGGGCAGCCAGTGCAGTGACCGGCACAGGGCAGAGGCGTCCGAGTAGCGGCTGGACAGGAAGATGAGCCTGGCTGCTGCATTCAGGATGGATTTGAGAGGGTAGAGTCTGGTGCAGGGGAGGCCGATCAGCAATGAGTTGCAATAATCGAGCCGGGAGTGGATGAGGGCAACAGTAAGCGTTTTTAGCGTGTCCACTGTGAGAAAAGAGTGGATTCTTGTGATGTTCTTCAGGTGCAGCTGACATGTTCGGGCCAGAGATTGGATGCAGTGGGTAAAGGAGAGATCGGCGTCGAATATGACCCCAAGGTAGCAGGCGCGCTGAGAGTTATGGTGCCACACACTGAGATGGAGATGTCAGGATGAGGGCGGTTAGTGGAGGGTGGAAATACCAGTAAGTGAGTTTTAGAGAGGTTTAGTTTTAGGTAGAGAGAGGACATGGTGTTAGAGACAGCGGACAGACAGTCGGTGATGTTTTAGAGTAAAGGTGCAGAGATGTCACGGGAAGAGGTGTGTAGCTGGGTGTCATCAGCATACAGGTGGTATTGGAGGCCAAATCTCCTGATGGTTCATCCAATAGGGACTGTGTAGATGGAGAAAAGAAGGGGGCCAAGGACCGAGCCCTAAGGGACCCCAACAGCGAGAGGAAGTGGAGCAGAGATAGAACCAGCAAAGGAGACGCTGAAAGAGCGATCAGAGAGGTAGGAGGAGAACCAGGAGAGAGCAGTATCCTTTAGGCCGATGGAGCAAAGCTTACTGAGGAGGAGTTTGTGGTCAACAGTGTCAAATGCTGCGGAGAGGTGAAGGAAGATCAGTAGGGAGTAGTCGCCCCTCGATTTGGCTTGCAGGAGGTCATTTGATACTCTTGTAAGGGCAGTTTCTGTCGAGTGTTGGGGTCAGAAGCCAGACTGTAGGGGATCTAGGAGAGAGTGCTCTGATAGCTTACAAGGCGGGAGTAAACTAGACGTTCCAATAGTTTGGAGATGAAGAGGAGATTAGAGACGGGTCGGTAGTTGGCAGCATCAGTCGCGTCAAGAGTCAGCTTCTTTAGCAATGGGGATATGATGGCGTTTTTGAAAAACGAGGGAAAGATGCCAGAGGTCAGAGAGAGGTTGAATATAGTGGTGAGATGGGAGATGACCACTGGGGAGAGGGATCGGAGGAGGTGTGAGAGGAGGGGGTTTCTAGTGCAGGTGGTGGGGCGAGCAGAGGAGAGCAATTTGGAGACTTCTTCCTCTGTCTTTGGTCTGAGTACAGACAGTGAGCAGGAGCTAGATGCAGTATTGATGAGACTAGGGTCAGGGCTAGTCTGGGATTGGGAAGTTATTTCCTGATGTCATCAATTTTCTTTTTGAAGTAGGCAGCCACCACTTCAGCACTGAGATCCGTCACAGGACAACAAATCTATAGTGATATGCCGCAGGATACCATATGGAATCTGTATACCTCCATGCCCGCTTGTATAACATCTTGTATTCAAGCTAGAGGCGGTACAATGGGGTACAAGAGCCTCCATGCGCTTGTATCACATCTTGTTTCCAAGCTATAGGCAGCTCAAAATAGAACTAGAACCTCCATGTGCACCCGTATCACATCGTGCATCCAAGTTTGAGGCGGTACAACAAAGTACTACATTCTCCATGCCCCATGTATCACATCTTGTATCCAAGCTAGAGGTGGTACAACAAGGTCCTAGAGCCTCCAGACTAACCCGTATCACATACTGTATCCCAGCTAGATGTGGCCCAACAGGTTAGTAGAACCTCCATGCCTGCGAGTATCACATCTTGTATCCAAGCTAGAGGCAGGACATCAGGTTAATAGAGCCTCCATGCCCCCGTATCACATCTTGTATCCAAGCTGAATGTGGTGCAGAAGGGTACTACAGCCTCCATGACTCTGTATTACATCTTGTATCCAAACCAGAGGTGGCCTAACAGTGTACTAGGGCCCCTATGCCCGCCGGTATAACAGCTTGTATCCAAGTCAGAGGCGGCACAACAGGGTACTAGATTCTCAATGCCTGCCAGTATAACATCTTGTATTCAAGCTAGAGGCGGTACAACAGGGTACTAGAGTCTCCATGCCCACCTGTATCACATCTTGTATCCAAGTCAGAGGCGGCACAACAGGGTACTAGATTCTCAATGCCTGCCAGTATAACATCTTGTATCCAAGCTAGAGGCGGTACAACAGGGTACTAGAGCCTTCATACTCACCCGTATCACATATTGTATCCCAGCTAGAGGTGGTGACCAAGGGTACTAGAGCTTCCATGCCCCCCGTACCACATCTTGTATTCAACAGAGAGGCAGCACAACAGGTTTCTAGAGCCTCCATTCCCACCCGTATCACATTTTGTATCCAAGCTAGAAGTAGTACAACAGAGTACTAGAGCCTCCATACCCGCCCGTATCACATCTTGTATCCAAGCCAGTGGCAGCACAACAGGGTACTAGAGCCTCCATGCCCCCTGTATCACATCTTGTATCCAAGCTAGAGGCGGTACAACAGGGTACTAGAGCCTCCATGCCTCCCGTTTCACATCTTGTATCTGAGCTGGAGGTGCTACAACAGTTTACTAGAGCCTCCATGCCCACACGTATCACATCTTGTATCAAAACTAGAGGTGGTACAACAGGATAGTAGAGCCTCCATGCCTCTGTATCACATCTTGTAGTCAAGACAGAGGTGGCACAACAGGGTACTAGAGCCTCTATGCCCGCCCGTATCACATGTTTTATCGAAGCTAGAGGTGGTGCAACACAGTACTAGAGCCTCCATTCCCCCCTTATCACATCTTGTATCCAAGCTAGAGGTGGTACAACAGGGTACTAGAGCCTCCATGCCCACCTGTATCACATCTTGTATCCAAGCTAGAGGCGGTACAACAGGGTACTAGAGCCTCCATGCCCGCCTGTATCACATCTTGTATACAAGCTAGAGGCGGTATAACACGATGCTAGAGCCTCAATGTGCACCCGTATCACACCTTGTATCCAACACAGAGGCAGCACAACAGGGTACTAGAGCCTCCATGTCTGCCTGTATCACATATTGTATCCCAGCTAGAGGTGGAACAACAGGGTACTAGAGCCTGGATGCCCCCCGTATCACATTTTGTATCCAAACTAGAGGTGTTATAACAGGGTACTAGAGCCTCTATGCCTGCCCGTATCACATCTTGTATGCAAGCCAGAGGTGGTACAACAGAGTACTACATTCTCCATGTCCCTGTATCACATCTTGTATCTAAGCTAGGGGGTATAACAGGGCAGTAAAGCATCCATGCCCGCTGTATCACATCTTGTATGCAATCTAGAGGCAGTACACCAGGGTACTAGAGCCTCCATGCCTGCCTACCTATATCACATCTTATATCCAAGCTAGAGGCGGTACAACAGGGTACTAGAGCCTCCATGCCTACCTATATCACATATTGAATCCCAGCTAGAGGTGGTACAGCAGGGTACTAGAGCCTCTATTCCCCCCTTATCATATCTTGTATCCAAGATTGAGGTGGTACACCAGGGGTACTAGAGCCTCCGTGCCCGCCTGTATCACATCTTGTATACAAGCTAGTGGCGGTACAACAGGGAACTAGAGCCTCCATGCTCCCGTATCACATCTTGTATCCAAGCTGGAGGTGGTGCAACAGGGTACTACAGCCTCCGTGCCCCCTGTATCACATCTTGTATCCAAGCCAGAGGCGGCACAACAGGGTACTAGAGGTTCCATGCCCCCCTATCATATGTTGTATCCAAGGCAGAGGCAGCACAACAGTGTACTAGAGCCTCCATTCCCCCTTATCACATCTTGTATCCAAGCTAGAGAAAGTACAACAGGGTACTAGAGCCTCCATGCCCGTCCGTATCACATCTCGTATCCAAGCTAGAGGCGCCCCAACCGGGTACTACATCCTCCAAGCCCCCTGTATCACATCTTGTATCTAAGCTAGGGGCGGTATAACAGGCTACTAAAGTCTGACATCTTTTATCCAAGCTAGAGGCAGTACAACAGGGTATTAGAGCCTCCATGCCCTCCCGTATCACATATTGTATCCCAGGTAGAGGTGGTGACTGAGGGTACTAGAGCATCCATGCCCATCTGTATCACATCTTGTATCAAAGCTAAAGGTGGTGCAATAGTTTGCTAGAGCCTCCATGCCCGCCATAATCACACCTTGTGTCCAAGCTAGAAGTGGCACCACAATGAACCACAGCCTCCATGCCCCCCCGAATCACATCTTGTATCCAAGACAGAGGCGGCACAACAGGGTACTAGATCCTCCATGCCCACCCATATCACACCTTCTATTTATGCTAGAGGTGGTACAACAAGTTACTAGAGCTCTGATGCCCCCGTACCACATCTTGTATTCAACAGAGAGGCAGCACAACAGGTTTCTAGAGCCCCCTTTTCCACCCGTATCACATTTTGTATCCGAGCTAGAGGTGGTACAACAGAGTACTAGAGCCTCCATACCCGCCCGTATCACATCTTGTATCAAAGCCAGTGGCGGCAAAACAGTGTATTAGAACCTCCATGCCCGCCCGTATCACATCTTGCATCCAAACTAGAGGCGGCACCACAGGGTACTAGAGCCTCCAAGCCTTCCGTTTCACATGTTGTATCTGAGCTGGAGGTGGTACAACAGTTTACTAGAGCCTCCATGCCCACCCGTATCACATCTTGCATCCAAACTAGAGGTGGTACAACAGGATACTAGAGCCTCCATGCCCACCTGTATCACATCTTGTACTCAAGACAGATGTGGCACAACAGGGTACTAGAGCCTCCAAGCCCGTCCGTATCACATCTTGTATCCAAGCTGGAGGTGGCACAACAGGGTACTAGAGCCTCCAAGCCCGCCCGTATCACATCTTGTATCCAAGCTAGAGGTGGCATAACAGAGTACTGGAGCCTCCGTTCCCCCCGTATCACATCTTGTATCCAAGCTAGAGGTGATACAACAGGGTACTAGAGCATCCGTTCCCCCCGTATCACATCTTGTATCCAAGCTAGATCCTGCACAACAGGGTATTAGAGCCTCCATTACCCCCTTATCACATCTTGTATCCAAGCTAGAGGTTGTACAACAGGGTACTAGAGCATCCATGCCCCCCGTAACACATGTTGTATCCAACCCAGAGGTGGCACAACAGTGTACTAGAGACTCCATGGCCGCCTGTATCACATATTGTATCCCAGCTAGAGGTAGAACAACAGGGTACTAGTGCCTCCATGCCCCCGTATCACATCTTGTATCCAAGCCAGAGGTGGCACAACAGGGTGCTAGAGCTTGCATGCCCACCCGTATCACATTTTGTATCTAAACTAGAGGTGGTACAACAGGGTACTACATCCTCCATGCCCCTGTATCACATCTTGTATGTAAGCTAGGGGGGTATAACAGGGCACTAAAGCCTCAATGCCCACCTGTATCACATCATGTATCCAAGCTAGAAGCGTTATAACAGGGTACTAGAGCCTCCATGCCCGCCTGTATCACATCTTGTGTCCAAGCTGGAAGTGGTGCTACAGGGTACTAGAGCCTCCATGCCCCCTCTATCACACAACAGTGTACTAAAGCCTCAATGCCCACCTGTATCACATCTTATATCCAAGCTAGGGGCGGTATAACAGGGTACTAGAGCCTCCATGCCCGCTGTGTCATATCTTGCATCCAAGCCAGAGGCGGCACAACAGTGTACTAGAAACTCCATTCCTCCCTTATGACATATTGTATCCAAGCTAGAGGTAGTACAACAGGGTACTAGAGCCTCCATGCCCGCACGTATCACATATTGTATCCCAGGTAGAGGTCGTGCAATAGGGTACTAGAGCCTCCATGCCCATCATAATCACACTTTGTGTCCAAGCTAGAAGTGGCACAACAATGAACTACAGCCTCCATGCCTCCCCTAATCACATCTTGTATCCAAGACAGAGGCGGCACAACAGGGTACTAGAGCCTCCATGCCCACCCGTATCACATGCAAGCTAGAGGTGGTACAACAAGTTACTAGAGCTCTGATGCCCCCGTACCACATATTGTATTCAACAGAGAGGCAGCACAACATGTTTCTAGAACCTCTATTCCCACCCGTATCACATTTTGTATCCAAGTCAGTGGCAGCACAACAGGGTACTAGAGCCTCCGTGCCCACCCGTATCAAATCTTGCATCCAAACTAGAGGCGGCACCACAGGGTACTGGAGCCTCCATTCCTCCCGTTTCACATCTTGCATCTGAGCTGGAGGTGCTACAACAGGGTACTAGAGCCTCCATGCCCACCCGTATTACATCTTGTATCCAAACTAGAGGTGGTACAACAGGATAGTAGAGCATCCATGCCTCTGTATCACATCTTGTACTCAAGACAGAGGTGGCACAACAGGGTACTAGAGCCTCCATGCCCGCCCGTATCACATGTTTTATCGAAGCTGGAGGTGTTGCAACAAGGTACTAGAGCCTCCATGCCCCCTGTCTAACATCTTGTATCCAAGCCAGAGGTGGCATAACAGGGTACTAGAGGCTCCATTCCCCCCATATCACATCTTGTATCCAAGCTAGAGGTGGTACAACAGGATGCTAGAGCATCCATGCCCACCTGTATCACATATTGTATCCAAGCTAGAGGCGGTACAACAGGGTACTAGAGCCTCCATTCCCCCCTTATCATATCTCGTATCCAAGATTGAGGTGGTACAACAGGGTACTAGAGCCTCCGTGCCTACCTCTATCACATCTTGTATCCAAGCTAGAGGCGGTACAATGGGGTACTAGAGCCTCCATGCCCGCTGTATCACATCTTGTATGCAAGCTAGAGGTGGTACAACAGGGTACTAGAGCCTCCATGCCCACCTGCATCACATTTTGTATCCAAGCTAGAGGTGGTATAACAGGGCACTAGAGCCTCCATGCCCGCCCGTATCACATTTTGTATCCAAGCTAGAGATCTAACAACAGTGTACTACATCCTCCGTGCCCCCAGTATCACATCTTGTATCTAAGCTAGAGGCGGTACAACAGGGTACTAGAGCCTCCATGCCCGCCTGTATCACATCTTGTATCCAAGCCAGAGGCGGCACAACAGTGTGCTAGAGGTTTCATGCCCGCCCGTATCACATCTTGTATCCAAGCTAGGGGCGGTATAGCAGGGTACTAGAGCCTCCATGCCTGCCTGTATCACATCTTGTATGCAAGCTAGAGGTGGTACAACAGGGTACTAGAGCCTCCATACCCATCTGTATCACATCTTGTATCCAAGCTAGAGGTGGTACAACAGGGTACTAGAGCCTCCATGCGCTCTCATATCACATCTTGTATACAAGCTAGAGGCGTCCCTACCGGGTACTAGAGCCTGCATGCCCACCTGCATCACATCGTGTATCCAAGTTAGAGGTGGTACAATAGAGTACTACATCCTCCATGCCCCCTGTATTACATCTTGTATCTAAGCTAGGGGCGGTATAACAGGGTACTAAAGTCTCCATGCCCGCTGTATTACATCTTGTATGCAAGCTAGAGGTGGTACAACAGGGGTACTAGAGCCTCCGTGCCCACCATATCACATCTCCAAGCCAGAGGTGGCACAACAGTGTACTAGAGCATCCATGCCCACCTGTATCACTTCTTGTATCTAAACTAGTGGCAGTACAACAAGGTACTAGAGCCTCCATGCCAGTGCATATCACATCTTGTATCCAAGCTAGAGGTGGTACAAAAGGGTACTAGAGCCTCCATGCCCGCCTGTATAACTTCTTGTATCCAAGACAGAGGCGGCACAACAGGCTACTAGAGCCTCCATACCTGCCCGTATCACATTTTGTATCCAAGCTGGAGGTCGTGTAACAGGGTATAGAGCCTCCATGCCCCATGTATCACATCTTCTATCAAACACAGAGGTGGCACAACAGTGTACTAAAGCCTCATTGCCCACCTGTATCACATCTTGTATCCAAGCTAGAAGCGTTATAACAGGGTACTAGAGCCTCCATGCCCACGCGTATCACATCTTGTAACCAAGCCAGAGGCGGCACAACAGTGTACTAGGGCATGCATGCCCGTCTGTATCACATAGTGTATCCAAACTAGAGGCGGTACAACAGGGTACTAGAGCCTCCATGCCCACCCGTATCACATCTTGTATCCCAGACAGAGGCGGCCCAACAGGGTACTAGAGCCTAGATAGCCGCCAGTATCACATTTTGTATCCAAGCTAGAGGCGGTACAACAGGTTACTATAGCCTCCCTACCCGCGTATAACATCTTGTATCCAAGCTGGAGGTGGTGCAACAGGGTACTAGAAGCTCCATGCCCCCCTTATCACATCTTGTATGCAAGCTAGAGGCGTGCCAACCAGGTACTACAGCCTCCATGCCCACCTGCATCACATTTTGTTTCCAAGCTAGAGGTGGTAAAACAGGGTACTAGAGCCTCCATGCCCGCCCGTATCACATCTTGTATCCAAGCTAGAGGTCTAACAACAGAGTACTACATCCTCCATGCCCCTGTATTACATCTTGTATCTAAGCTAGGGGCGGTTTAACAGGGTACTAGAGCCTCCATGCCCGTCTGTATCACATCTTGTATCCATGCCAGAGGGGGCACAACAGTGTATTAGAGTTTTCATGCCCGCCCGTATAACATCTTGTATCCAAGCTAGGGGCGGTATAACAGGATACTAGAGCCTCCATGTCTGCTCGTATCACATCTTGTATCCAAGCTAGAGGCAGTACAACAGGGTACTAGAGCCTTCATGCCCGCCGTATCACATCTTGTATCCAAGCTAGAGGTCCTACAACAAGGTTTTGGAGCCTCCATGCCCCCCGTATCACATCTTGTATCCAAGGCAGAGGTGGCACAACAGGGTACTAGAGCCTCCATACCCATCTGTATCACATCTTGTATCCAAGCTAGAGGCGGCCCAACCGGGTACTAGAGCCTCCATGCCTGCCTGTATCACATCATGTATCCAAGCTAGAGGCAGTACAACAGGGTACTAGAGCCTCCATGCCTGCCTGTATCACATCATGTATCCAAGCTAGAGGCGGCCCAACCGGGTACTAGAGCCTGCATGCCCACCTGCATCACATTTTGTATCCAAGCTAGAGGCGGTACAACAGGGTACTACATCCTCCATGCCCCCTGTATTACATCTTGTACGCAAGATGTAATACAGGGGGCGATATAACAGGGTACTCAAGTCTCCATGCCCATTGTATTACATCTTGTATGCAAGCTAGAGGTGGTACAGCAAGGGTACTAAGAGCCTCCATGCCCCCCGTATCACATCTTGAATCTAAGCTGGAGGAGGTACAACAGGTTACTAGAGCCTCCATGCCCCTGAATCACATCTTGTACCCAAGAGAGAGGCGGCATAACAGGGTACTAGAGCCTCCATGCCCGCCTGTATCACTTCTTGTATCGAAACTAGAGGCAGTACAACAGGGTACTAGAGCCTCCATGACCTTCCGTATCACATCTTGTATCCAAGCTGGAGGTGATACAACAGAGTACTAGAGCCTCCAAGCCCCCTGTATCACATCTTATATCCAAACTTGAGGCAGCACAACAGGGTACTAGAGCTTGCATGCCCACCCATATCGCATCTTGTGTCCAAGACAGAGGCGGAACAACAGGGTACTAGAGCCTCCATGCCCGTATCCCATCTTGTATCCAAGCTTGAGGTGGTACAATAGGGTACTAGAGCCTCCATGCCTGCCTGTATCACATCTTGTATCCAAACTAGAGCTGATTCAACAGGGTACTAGAGCCTCCATGCCCTCCTATCACATCTTGTATCCAAGACAGAGGCGGCACAATAGGGTATTAGAGCCTCCATGCCCCCGTATCACATCTTGTATCTAAGCTACAGGCGGTACAACAGGGTACTGGAGCCTCCATGCCCCCCGTATCACATCTTGTACCTAAGACAGAGGTGGCACAATAGGGTTCTAGAGCATCCTTGCCCCCGTATCACATCTTGTATCTAAGCTACAGGCGGTACAACAGGGTAGTAGAGCCTTCATGCCCCCCGTATCACATCTTGTATCTAAGACAGAGGCAGCACAATAGGGTACTGGAGCCTCCATGCCCCTGTATCACATCTTGTATCTAAGCTACAGGCGCTACAACAGGGTACTAGAGCCTCCATGCCCCCGTATCAAATCTTGTATCTAAGCTACAGGCGGTACAACAGGGTACTAGAGCCTCCATGCCCCTGTATCACATCTTGTATCTAAGCTACAGACGCTACAACAGGGTACTAGAGCCTCCATGCCCCCGTATCAAATCTTGTATCTAAGCTACAGGCGGTACAACAGGGTACTAGAGCCTCCATGCCCCTGTATCACATCTTGTATCTAAGCTACAGGCGCTACAACAGGGTACTAGAGCCTCCATGCCCCCGTATCAAATCTTGTATCTAAGCTACAGGCGGTACAACAGGGTACTAGAGCCTCCATGCCCCTGTATCACATCTTGTATCTAAGCTATAGGCGCTACAACAGGGTACTAGAGCCTCCATGCCCCCGTATCAAATTTTGTATCTAAGCTACAGGCGGTACAACAGGGTACTAGAGCCTCCATGCCCCTGTATCACATCTTGTATCTAAGCTACAGGCTCTACAACAGGGTACTAGAGCCTCCATGCCCCCGTATCAAATCTTGTATCTAAGCTACAGGCGGTACAACAGGGTACTAGAGCCTCCATGCCCCCTTATCAAATCTTGTATCTAAGCTACAGGCGGTACAACAGGGTACTAGATCCTCCATGCCCGCCCGCATTACATCTTGTACATACTCCTTCTGGGGGGATGTTACTGACAATGCGCATATATTAGATACTCCTGGAGCATGCTTAATGCTGCCTGTCCCTGGATGAATTTTAATTGCGTTCCCCGCGGCGATAATCCGGCCGCAGGGAACGGAGTCAACGCTTTCCATAGCATTGCTATGAAAAGGGCGGAGAATCCACGGGCGGAGAATCATAGCGGTTCCTTGCCATCCACAGCATGGTGCGATCTTCGGCGGTGAGCCTATCTGCGGGGATCCGTCAGCTGGCTCCTGCTCCCTGGCAGCGGCTCCCTTAGTAATCAGGTTCTACTGCTGACGCTGCCGACACAGCGCCTAGCGGAGCTCAAAAGTGGAACTGCTTCAAACGCAATTAAAGGAGTTGGAATGTTAAAGCAAACCCTGTTGTGTGACGAGATAATGTAACAGTGGGACCCACTAATAGCGCGCAAGGAACAGGCGGGACGAGGAGGGGCATTGTTTTCCCCATATGAAAACTGGGAATCCAATCTTACTACCAAGTTAGCACAGAGTCCCGGAGTTTGTGTGTCTCTAGGTCTGATTGGCTGACAGACAACGTGCGCTCACAACTGGGGCTCTTTGGGGTTTTAGAATAGTTGCAGCTGAGTTTATGTGGTGTCTTTATGCTTTAAAGGGGTTGTCCAGAGAGATTTCAATACTTTTATAAGGGGGGTATAGTTGTTGCTGTTCTATTGTTCATTTGATGCTCTGCCGTGTCAGTAATTTACCATCCGAGGGAATGAGGAGCCGCTCTCTAGGCAGGAAAAAGAGACCAGAACCAGTTACTCTGTGCAGCCATGCTGCAGTGTGGGGAGCTGGGGTTACTCCCCTGGAGCTCCAGATCCCGCAGCAAGTACAGCCCATAGGGCATGCATTGAAAAATACATTTTCATGCGCACGAGCAAAATTCAACTGCGTTATTCCACTCACGGGGTGGAATTCGCAGCATGTCCTACTTCAGTGCAAGCCAGCTCTGCACTGCGCATGTGCGGCTGTGCGCCAGCCAGCACATCGACAGAGCAGAGTAAAGACGCCGGACAGGTAAGCCGGAGGTCACTGCAGGAAAAATAGGTCAATTCCATGGTGACAATCTCGCAGTCAAAATCTGACCCAGCCGTCAGCATTCAGCCTAAGAGTGTGCAGCTATGCTGCAGCTTGAGGAGCTGGGAATATTCCCCCAAGTGTGTGCACGCATGCTGCAGTGTAGGGAGCTGGGAATACTCCCCTAAGTGTGTGCAGCAACGGTGCAGTGTAGGGAGTTGGAAATACTCCCCTAACTGTGTGCAGGCATGCTGCAGTGTGGGTAGCTGGGAATACTCCCCTAAGTGTGTGCAGCCATTCTGCAGTGTGAGTACCTTGGAATACTTCCCTAAGTGTGTGCAGTCATGCTGCAGTGTGGGAAGCTGGTGATACTCCCCTAAGAGTGTGCAGCTATGCTGCAGTGTGGGGAGCTAGGAATACTCCCCTAAGTGTGTACAGACATTCTGCAGTGTGGGGATTTGGGAATACTCCCCTAAGTGTGTGAAGGCATGCTGCAGTGTCGGGAGCTGGGGATACTCCTATAGGTGTGGCATTCATGCTGCAGTGTGGGGAGCTGGGGATACTCCCTAAGAGTGTGCAGGCATGCTGTAGTGTGGAGAGCTGGGGATACTCCCATAGGTTTGGCATCCATGCTGCAGTGTGGAGAGCTGGGGATACTACCTTCCATTGCTATGGAAAGCGCCGACACCTGTGCACGGGCGGAGCTTCGCAGCGGGATACCGCATCGCCCGTGGACAGCCGGCCTAAGAGTGTGCAGCCATGCTGCAGTGTGGTGAGCTGGGAATACTCCCCTAAGTGTGTGCAGCCATTCTGCAGTGTGGGGAGCTGGGCATACTCCCCTTAGAGTGTGCAGCCATTCTGCAGTGTGGGGAGTTGGGAATACTCCTCTAAGAGTGGCATCCATGCTGCAGTGTGGGGAGCTGGGGATACTTCTATAATTGTGGCATCCATGCTGCAGTGTAGGGAGCTGGGGATACTTCTATAAGTGTGGCATCCATGCTGCAGTGTGGGGAGCTGGGGACACTCCCCTAAGTGTGTGCAGCCATTCTGCAGTGTGAGTACCTTGAAATACTTCCCTAAGTGTGTGCAGTCATGCTGCAGTGTGGGAAGCTGGTGATACTCCCCTAAGAGTGTGCAGCTATGCTGCAGTGTGGGGAGCTAGGAATACTCCCCTAAGTGTGTACAGACATTCTGCAGTGTGGGGATTTGGGAATACTCCCCTAAGTGTGTGAAGGCATGCTGCAGTGTCGGGAGCTGGGGATACTCCTATAAGTGTGACATTCATGCTGCAGTGTGGGGAGCTGGGGATACTCCCTAAGAGTGTGCAGGCATGCTGCAGTGTGGAGAGCTGGGGATACTCCCATAGGTTTGGCATCCATGCTGCAGTGTGGAGAGCTGGGGATACTACCTTCCATTGCTATGGAAAGCGCCGACACCTGTGCACGGGCGGAGCTTCGCAGCGAGATACCGCATCGCCCGTGGACAGCTGGCCTAAGAGTGTGCAGCCATGCTGCAGTGTGGTGAGCTGGGAATACTCCCCTAAGTGTGTGCAGCCATTCTGCAGTGTGGGGAGCTGGGCATACTCCCCTTAGAGTGTGCAGCCATTCTGCAGTGTGGGGAGTTGGGAATACTCCTCTAAGAGTGGCATCCATGCTGCAGTGTGGGGAGCTGGGGATACTTCTAAAATTGTGGCATCCATGCTGCAGTGTTGGGAGCTGGGGATACTTCTATAAGTGTGGCATCCATGCTGCAGTGTGGGGAGCTGGGGATACTCCCCTAATTATGTGCAGCCATTCTGCAGTGTGGGGAGCTGGGGATACTCCCCTTAGAGTGTGCAGCCATTCTGCAGTGTGGGGAGTTGGGAATACTGCTCTAAGAGTGTGCAGCTATGCTGCAGTATGGGGAGCTGTGAATTCTCTCCTAAGAGTGTGCAGAGATGTTGCAGTGTGTGGAGCTGGGGATACTCCCCTAAGGCCCCCTGCACAGTGTAGAGCAAGATTCTGCATGCGATGATATGGAATCAGTGACCTTTCCGTGGAAGGGCCGCAGATCGGAAAGCTTTAATTGACTTCCATAGAAGTCTTCAGTGTGGAATCCGCACAAAAATGGAGCACGCTGCGATTTTTCCTATGCTTGCGGAAACCACAGTTTTGCAAGGGTGCAGGAAGAATGGATTTTCCCATAGCATGCTATGGGCACTATTTACTGGGGATCCGCGATGCAGATGTCCGCCGTGGATTCTGCAGCCCTAAAAGTGTGCAGGCATGCTGTGGAGTGAGCAGCAAGAGATACTCCCTGATGTGGGAGAACCTGTGGTGTGCAGGATCAGCCCTGCGGCGTCAGCTCCTCCGTGGGACACACATTTCTTTTGAATAAAGGCTGAGCTAAATACAAGTGTTGGAGAGACTTCTGCCTCCCTGCTCCCAAGGCCAGAGACTATATTACTAGTGACCCCAAGTGAGGACTTTTGAGAAACCCATTACACAGGGAAAGGAGGATAGAGATTGACGCCCCAGCTACCAGGAAGGGTTTTGAGAACCCTGATATACAGGTAATGGTCCTTTCCTGCAATACGGCCAGTACAGATACTCGGTACCAGGCGCCAGGACACGGCCGGTAACAGGCACCAGGACACGGCCGGTAACAGGCGCCAGGACATGGCCGGTAACAGACGCCAGGACACGGCCGGTAACAGGCGCCAGGACACGGCCGGTAACAGGCGCCAGGACATGGCCGGTAACAGGCGCCAGGACATGGCCGGTAACAGGCGCCAGGACACGGCCAGTAACAGGCGCCAGGACACGGCCGGTAACAGGCGCCAGGACACGGCCGTGGGGCAGCCGGGAACAGGACTTAAAATGTAAGCAGATAAACAGTTTATGCTTCATTAAAGTTTGTTACTTAAAGCATACATGTCGGCTCCTGGATGTATGTGACCTATCACCGGAGCCTCCGGGCTACCGACACAGTCTCAGTTCACCGAGGAAACCCTGAGCCAGATACCGAGGCCCTACCACACTTACATGGACCCGCGGTGCTGGAAATTCCACGTCTGACTCAGGTCCAAGGTCAATGTCACAGCAATAGAATGGCAGCATCCCAGGCGTATTTGAAAAATGGTAATTTATTCCTCCATATACCTGCTACGTTTCGACCCTCAAGCTTGATAAAGACCTCAAGAGGGTCGAAACGTAGCAGGTATATGGAGGAATAAATTACCATTTTTCAAATACGCCTGGGATGCTGCCATTCTATTGCTGTGACACTGAAATATACTGCTTGGGGTTCTGACGGCTCTGACCCCTCTGTTTGGCGTGCATTCCACAGACTTGGTAGTCTTTCTTGCTGTCAGGCTTAAAGATCCGGAAGTGTGCTGTAAGTTAACAGAAGTGTTTTTCAGGTCCAACGTCAGCCATCTGTAGCTGTTCCATCATCAAGAGGGCCGGTTGTTCTGCTCCTTTTAGTAACTAAGCCGGTCCCCTTCTCTGCATCGGACATAACTGACTGATTTTAAACACTTAGCGCGATCAGCTGTCATCTTTGTGGAAACTCACAGTAAGTGTTCAGTTTATCTGCAGCGTCTCCACAGGGGAAATGAAGTATTACACAGGGTCCATTCATATCACTGTAACACAGAACGGGTCCTCCAAAGTGAACAAGATGCACTCTTTATAACCACTCGCCACTCTGGCCAAGAGATGACGACCCTTCTATTAAAGGGGTTGTCCAGAAATAGAAAAACATGACAGCTGAGATTGAAACACAGCACCACCCTTGTCTGTGGGTCGTGTCTGGTATTGCAACTAAGCTCCCATTCACTTCAATGGAGCTGAGCTGCAATACCACACATAACCCTATAGACAAGGGCGGCACTGTGCTTAGAAGAAAGCTGACTTTTTTATTAAACGCTGTATAAGAAGCGACATCCGGATGATCAGACTCTGGATTACAGGCATGTCACTGTATTCACCCTGAGGACGGATATATATTACAGTCTTTGTACCAACTAGAAATAATTAGTGAGTGATGAGATAAAAGGATGATTAATTAGGGAGGGGTCCTCTCCAATCACAGTGGATGGCAGCGCTGCCTGGCGGTCATCTGTTGAATCACTTGTGTGTCCTGAGCTCAACGAGACTGCGCCGGCTAAGAAGCTAGAAAGCGCGCAAAGCACAAACAGCGTGCCGTCGTGGAAGCGTCGTAGTGTTAAAGTGCACCTCTAGCTATAAAGCCAAAACTAGAAGATCAGCCGCAGCATCTGCCAGGGAAACACTTTCAAAGGTGCGTCAAGATGCAGAATGTAGGGTGACTAGCTGATCGCCCCGAGGCCCGTTCGTGGCATCCCTGGCAAACCTCTAATCTTGCTAAGGGCAGCCTGATATTTGCTCTATAGTGGCCACTACAGGGCAAATGTAGTATTACGCTGCGGTCATTCACTTGAAGGGCCTTTCAACAATAAGAGGAGGGCAGAAGGTTCACAGTGGTTGTCCATTTGGTGCCATAGAAGGGGTTCCCAAGCAGGTGACTGCACTCTATGATGTTCATGTGCCCTAACATACCACATGAACAGGGGACGCCATATTGGCACAAACCCCTTTACCTCTTGAATGCCAGAGGATACACAGTTACACCCTCAAAGTTCGGGGTCTGTATGGAGCGGGATCGCCAGCCTACAATGTGGGTGCTGGCTGTCTGTGATAGCTGACACCCACCTGCAACACTGATCGGTATTCTGGGGTCCCCAACGGCCCCCCTAAATGAGATTGTGAGGTGCAGCTTGCTTGCCACGGCAGTTGGGGGGCCTTTGCTTTTGCCACATGGGCATCGCTGATCGGTTACTCCAGTCTTCCGGCAGACAAGTCTAGATGGCGGCACGTCTGCTCGATGCGGACACACGGGTCTTACTGCTACGGTAGTTCATGATGTGCCTTTTATGGAAGTTCAGGGCAGATTCATTCTTGTTTTGGAGGGTTTCACTTTCACGGCACGGAATAAAGTCCTCTTATAACCGGACTGCAACCCCCCTGAGCTGCAGAGCTGCCATCATTATCAGCCATACCCAATTTAGATTGTTGATTTTTGTTTTACACATTTTCTACAAAAACAACTTTTCTTAATAAAACATGTCTTTTTGTTGTGTTTTCCGACAACCAGAACTCTTGTCGTTCTCTGCGGACGGCGCGGCGTGCGACTGCTTCCTGTGGGGTGCGCCGGCGTCTACATTGGTGGCATTTTGGGGTATGAGCAACTTTTTGATGAGTTTTTGCTCTGTTTCTGGGGAGGCTGACTCTCTCCCGCGGGTCACCTGACAACGGCGATGCCAGATCCCTACATTGTCCTTATGTTTGACCACAATGAAGCGCTGTTAGACTCATTCTTGCATGGCTATAAGATGTGGCAAGCGTTCTGTTTTTCACTTGTGGCTGGCGGTGCGGCATCAGGCCTTCGTGGTACAGAAGCTGCAGATTGTATTGCAACCATTTTGGGGGTCCCTCCAACTTTTTGATAACTTTTTACTGCAGTATTCGCGGAAGGTACGAGCAATCATCTAATCCTGGAATATCTTTTTTCACGGCATTCACTAAGGGGTTAACGTTTATTTGGTGGGTTGATGCGATTACAGAAATATTACAATTAAGACCTTCTTGTGGATTTTACCATCTTGGAAAAATTAATAAAAAAAATATTGCTTTAAAAAGAAAGTTCATTTTGTTGTATTCTGAGAGTTTCTTCTTGTTGTGGTGATGGCGGGTGCGAGGGCGCCTGCTCTGCCAGATGACGCCATTGATCCTGCTGTAGGCCACAGATGGCGGTATATTTGCTTTTTATTTTGTGTTTTGGCAGGATAAACAAGAGATGCAACGCCTGCATTTATTATGTATTTATGTTTTACTTAGGCTGGGTTCACACAGGCCAATTTGCCGCGGTATTGCCGTGCGGAATTTCACTGCGGCAAATCCGCCCGCTGCCGCTAATCTTGGTGTTAGCCAGCCATGTGGACGAGATTTCTCAGAAATCTCGTCCACACGGGACGGCCAATCCGCTGCGGTAAGTCAGGCTGGAACCGCGGCTTCAGAATATGCAGCATGTCTGTTTATCTTTTCTTTCCGCCGCGACTGCGCTCTCCTCTATGGGAGCGCCGGCCGCAACGGAAAAGCGAGTGGCCGGGCCGCAGGATTTCCGACGGGAATACGCCCCATGTGAACCCAGCCGTATAGCAATTACTGTGCGGTATAAATGCTATGGTAGCGGTAGGCCTCCCTCGCACAGGTGTTTTTTTACCGCGATTAGCGTGCGTTCTGAGCGCTGCGCTAGTCGCACTATACCGCTCCCAGAATGCTAGCAGACATCCATTCGATGTTGAGCGGAGTCTGTTCAATTTTTTGCATTTAGTGCACCTCATCAATGATGAGGACTGGTAAACCTCGCTGTCGCAAGTAAAATGGCGGCACTTTGCAGCGCTGCTGTGTGAGGGAGGCCTTACTGCAGCGCTGCAAAATGTGCATCCTTTTATGCTTTACTACCTCTACATAATAAAAGCCCCCCCCCCCCCCGGCCCCGGCCCCCCCCCCCAGCGTTAGAAGGTGCATTATTTATAAGAAATACCCATCAACAATTCTCGATAAATACGAGGTATTGGTTAA
Organism: Eleutherodactylus coqui; assembly: GCF_035609145.1. Taxonomy (NCBI): domain Eukaryota; kingdom Metazoa; phylum Chordata; class Amphibia; order Anura; family Eleutherodactylidae; genus Eleutherodactylus; species Eleutherodactylus coqui. The sequence goes on from NC_089845.1 coordinate 173,429,235, forward strand.
TATTTTGGCCACAGTAGACAAGCTGACAAGCCCGGGGGGTCGGTGCCAGGGTGGGGCACCCATGAGGTGCAGGGCATCACTCTGGTTTGAGATATAGCATCACTAATAGGCGGTGAGCCTGCAGGGTGCACTACATGGACTGACTAATACATGAATGTATTACTTATTAGGGACTGAGGCCTCATGGAACCTGAGCACAAATGGTTTTAGAAGGTCTTTTGGGCGTTAATTATTAGAGTTTTGGCTTTTTAGGTGGGTATTTAGTAGATGTTCTTTGAGTTTGCTGCAGGGTCAGCGGTGAGCAGGCTGGAGGTGCTGAAAGGTGCTCGAGATGCTGAAAGGTGCAGGGAGGTGCTGGAGGTGCTGGGAGGTGCTGAGAGGTGCTGGAAGGTGCTGGAGATGCTGGAAGGTGCTGGAGATACTGGAAGGTGCTGGGAGGTGCTGAGAGGTGCTGGGAGGTGCTGGAGGTGCTGGGAGGTGCTGAGAGGTGCTGGAGGTGCTGGAGATGCTGGAAGGTGCTGGAGATACTGGAAGGTGCTGGGAGGTGCTGAGAGGTGCTGGGAGGTGCTGGAGGTGCTGGGAGGTGCTGAGAGGTGCTGAGAGGTGCTGGGAGGTGCTGGAGGTGCTGGAAGGGGCTGGAGATGCTGGAGGTCGTGGAAGGTGCTGGAAGGTGCTGAGAGGTGCTGGAGGTGCTGGAGGTGCTGGAAGGTGCTGAGAGGTGCTGGAGGTGCTGGAAGGGGCTGGAGGTGCTAAAGGTGCTGGGAAGTGCTGGGAGGTGCTGGAAGGGGCTGGAGGTGCTAAAGGTGCTGGAGTTGCTGGAGGTGCTGGAAGGGGCTGGAGGTGCTAAAGGTGCTGGAGGTGCTGGAGGTGCTGGAAGATGCTGGAGGTGCTGAAAGGTGCTGGGAGGTGCTGGAAGGTGCTGGGAGGTGCTGGGAAGTGCTGAGAGGTGTTGGGAGGTGCTGGGAGGTGCTGGAGGTGCTGGAGACGCTGGAAGGTGCTGGGAGGTGCTGGAAGATGCTGGGAGGTGCTGGAAGTGCTGGAGTTGCTGGAAGGTGCTGGGAGGTGCTGGAGGTGCTGGAGGTGCTGGAAGATGCTGGAGATACTGGAAGGTGCTGGGAGGTGCTGGGAGGTGCTGGAGGTGGTGGAAGGTGCTGGAGGTGCTAAAGGTGCTGGAAGGTGCTGGAGATGCTGGAAGGTGCTGGAGGAGCTGGGAGGAGCTGGGAGGTGCTGGAAGGTGCTGGAGGTGCTGGAGTTGCTGGGAGGTGCTGGAAGGTGCTGAGAGGTGCTGGAAGATGCTGAGAGGTGCTGGAGGTGCTAAAGGTGCTGGAGGTGCTGGGAAGTGCTGGGAGGTGCTGGAAGATGCTGGAGGTGCTGGAAGGTGCTGGGAGGTGCTGGGAAGTGCTGAGAGGTGCTGGGAGGTGCTGGAGGTGGTGGAAGGTGCTGGAGGTGCTAAAGGTGCTGGAAGATGCTGGGAGGTGCTGGAAGGTGCTGGAAATGCTGGAGGTGCTGGAAGGTGCTGGGAGGAGCTGGGAGGTGCTGGAGGTGCTGGAAGATGCTGGAAGATGCTGGGAGGTGCTGGAAGGTGCTGGGAGGTGCAGGAAGATGCTGGGAGGTGCTGGAAGGTGCTGGAAGTGCTGGAGGTGCTGGAAGGTGCTGGGAGGTGCTGGAGGTGCTGGAGGTGCTGGAAGGTGCTGGAAGGTGCTGGAGGTGCTGGGAGGTGCTGGAGGTGCTGAAAGGTGCTGGGAGGTGCTGGAAGGTGCTGGAAGTGCTGGAGGTGCTGGAAGGTGCTGGGAGGAGCTGGGAGGTGCTGGAGGTGCTGGAAGGTGCTGGAGGTGCTGGGAGGTGCTGGAAGGTGCTGGAGGTGCTGGAGGTGCTGGAAGGTGCTGAGAGGTGCTGGAGGTGCTGGAAGGTGCTGAGAGGTGCTGGAGGTGCTGGAAGGGGCTGGAGGTGCTAAAGGTGCTGGGAAGTGCTGGGAGGTGCTGGAAGGGGCTGGAGGTGCTAAAGGTGCTGGAGGTGCTGGAGGTGCTGGAAGGGGCTGGAGGTGCTAAAGGTGCTGGAGGTGCTGGAGGTTCTGGAAGATGCTGGAGGTGCTGAAAGGTGCTGGGAGGTGCTGGAAGGTGCTGGGAGGTGCTGGGAAGTGCTGAGAGGTGTTGGGAGGTGCTGGGAGGTGCTGGAGGTGCTGGAGACGCTGGAAGGTGCTGGGAGGTGCTGGAAGATGCTGGGAGGTGCTGGAAGTGCTGGAGTTGCTGGAAGGTGCTGGGAGGTGCTGGAGGTGCTGGAAGATGCTGGAGGTGCTGAAAGGTGCTGGGAGGTGCTGGAAGGTGCTGGGAGGTGCTGGGAAGTGCTGAGAGGTGTTGGGAGGTGTTGGGAGGTGCTGGGAGGTGCTGGAGGTGCTGGAGATGCTGGAAGGTGCTGGAAGGTGCTGGGAGGTGCTGGAAGATGCTGGGAGGTGCTGGAAGGTGCTGGAAGTGCTGGAGGTGCTGGAAGGTGCTGGGAGGTGCTGGAGGTGCTGGAAGGTGCTGGAAGGTGCTGGAGGTGCTGGAAGGTGCTGGAGGTGCTGGGAGGTGCTGGAGGTGCTGGAAGGTGCTGGAAGGTGCTGGAAGTGCTGGAGGTGCTGGAAGGTGCTGGGAGGTGCTGGAAGATGCTGGGAGGTGCTGGAAGGTGCTGGAAGTGCTGGAGGTGCTGGAAGGTGCTGGGAGGTGCTGGAGGTGCTGGAAGGTGCTGGAAGGTGCTGGAGGTGCTGGAAGGTGCTGGAGGTGCTGGGAGGTGCTGGAAGGTGCTGGAAGTGCTGGAGGTGCTGGAAGGTGCTGGGAGGAGCTGGGAGGTGCTGGAGGTGCTGGAAGGTGCTGGAGGTGCTGGGAGGTGCTGGAGGTGCTGGAATTTGCGGGATGAATGGTGACAGGCCTGAAGAAGCCTGAGGGATCCTTCTGTGATTGTTGGGAGTGATTGGTGAGAGAGCTGATATACAGAGGTGCTGGCAGGACGGGGGCTTCAGTTTATACAGCACCACTATAGTGTCCCACCCGCCCTCTTGTTTAGCTTCCTACTTGTCATGGCCCGTTTAAAGGGGGGATGCCGCTGCCTCCTCCCGGTGGGTATAAAGATGGATGAAAGCTTGGTTATTAGTGTAGACTTGAGGACGTAGGACTCACTCTAAGGGTTCTTATATATGTTGGGTTTTTGAGTTATTAATATTTATAAGGTAACCCCGTTAAAAAGAAATTCTGCAGCCCTTTGAATCGGCGCTGGCGTCTGTGTGCTTTATTTCAGGTGTATGTATAGATATTAATATAGAGCAGAAGATTCCATGTTGAATGTCAGGATTTACCGTATATTCCGGCGTATAAGACGACCCCCCCAACTGGCACCTTATACGCCTGGAATATGGTGTAAAAAAAAAAAAAGCAGTACTCACCTTCCCCAGCGTTCTGCGGCGCTGCTGCAGGCTGTCGCTCCCTCCTCGTCCCCGACAGAGCATTGCTTTCTGGATGCGGAGCTTGAAATCCCCGCCTCCAGAAAGCTAATGCTGTGATTGGCTAACTCACGGGGCGTCAGCCAATCACAGCCATTCAACATTGAATGGCTGTGATTGGCTGACCCCATGTAGCGTCAGCCAATCACAGCCATTCAATGATGTCATTGATTGGCTGACGGCACGTGAGTTAGCCAATCACAGCATTAGCTTTCTGGAGGCGGGGATTTCAAACCCCGCATCCAGAAAGCAATGCTCTGTCGGGGAGGAGGAGGGAGCGACAGCCTGCAGCAGTGCCGCAGTACGCAGGGGGAGGTGAGTACTGTTTTTTTTTTTTATACATTTTTTTTGGTATAGCCGGCGTATAAGACGACCCCCAGGGCAGAGCAGATTTTTCAGGGTTAAAAGGTCGTCTTATACACCGGAATATACGGTATATGTTTTGACCTTTATACTAAATGTGATCAGTTCCAATCAGTTCCTCCTCCAGATTAGGACAATGCTGAGCGACGCCGGCCGGACAGAGCCTTGCGGTTCCCACTTGTCACATTCTTCCACTTGGCTGAATTGGTTCAATTCTAGTTATTGATAAACATTTATTTTTATAGGTTGCTGTTGTTGCACTTTTTATTGTGATGCGTTAACTTTGCGGTGATCCTTTTATGTGTGTTTTATTCCTCCTGTTATCCTGCGGTTTTACACTATTCTGCTGATCACACCCTAAGGCCTCCTCACACAGGTGGCTGCAGAAACACAGCGTTTTTCAATGCTGCGTTTACTGCACATTCCGCCCGGTTTCAGCAGCGCCGGCGTGCGTTATGCCAGCGTTATGCCAGCGTTTTCAGCACAGCTGCTGATAAAAGAAAAAAATCAATACTCACCTAGCTGGTGAAGCTGCGGTCCCCGGCGCTGCTGTCGGGACCTTGTGAAGCCAACTGATTGCTCTGATTGGTTAAGCACAGCTAAGTGACAGCTGGCTGAGCGAATAAGAGCCAGCACTGGATGCGTCCAATCACAGCCATTTAATCAATAAATGGCTGTGATTGGATGCATCCAGCGCTGGCCATGATTGGCTGAGCGGGCTCTCACTCAGCGGTGCTCAGCCAATCAAAGCAATCTCTCGCTGGAGGCAAAGATTTAAAATCTCTGTTACCAGTGAACTTTCCCCTGCCGGCTGACAAGTCCAGAGAGCGCCGCCAGGGACAGCGACATCACCTGCAAGGTGGATTTTTATTTTTTTGACTCAGGTAGTGTAGCTAGCGCGTTTAACATTGCCAAAAGCGCGTTACCAAGTTATGCCGCGTTTTTGGCAGCACTAAAACCGCTGTCCATTAATTTCAATGGGCGACACAGGGCTGAAAACGGCCAGAAATGGAACACGCAACGCTGTCAGAGCGCAGCGTTATCAGCCTTGTGTGAGCGGCCCCACTGAAATGAATGGGAGCCTTGTACAGCGTTTAGCGCAGCGCTAGAAAGCAGCGCTAACCACTGTACAAAAACAGCTGTGTGAGGGCGGCCCAACAGACATACAGCCATGGCAGCTCTGGGGACCTCTGTTAGGTTGCTAGGGTCCTCTTGGCACCCCCATGATTGCCTTCATGGGGGAGAAATGATGACAGACGGTCTAACCTCTTAGATGCTGCGATCACTATGACCATGGCATCTCGAGAGATAAATGACTGGGATCAGAGTAACGGGCCGGTTACACACGATGATTAGCTCTCAGAATTCATTACCAAGCGAGTCTGATAATTGTGCGGTGGAAATGCAGAAACTCGCTCTCTTCTCGTTTTCTTATCGCTGGATCGCGGGCTTCTCGTCCCGTATAAACGCTCCCCGCTCAATGCCTCACAGAGAAGGTGGTGCACTGAGCGAGACTTTCAATTACATAATATAATGTGGCCAAAATCAGAGTACTTGTTGGCACCTCCCAGCCCTGGGCACTTGCCATCCCCTCCCATGGTGGGGTCACTGACTTGGTGCCACATTGCAGCAAAGCCTGTCATTGGAGGAGCCCTGCCACCTGAGTGATGCCATTATACTGCTACAGCTCTTATTGCCCAGAGGAGCGTGGTCGGCCTTAGAAGTCTCTTCACACCTTCTACGCGCTCTACCTAAGGGCCCAGTCACACGGGCATCTATATGCGCGTAAAAACGTTCGCACTGCATGCGAAAAAAAAGTGCGTGACCACCTCCATTGCCACCCATATGTTCTTTCTTTTGTAGTTGCGATTTTTTTTTTTACGCACGTATATACGTCCGTGTGACTGAGCCCTAAGGAGACAATGTCCTTCCTGACGCAGATCTACAGGCCTCTCACCAGCCAAGCCAGACACCTACTGCACACAGATGAGGGGCAGACCCCCCAAACAGCCGTCTGTGTGAGGATTCGGCTTGGCTCACAATTGCCAGTCGTCGTTAGGGCTCGCACTCACTTGCGATAACGTTTTTGCGATGTTGCGAGGCTGCAGATTTTTGTACGACATTGAAATGCATTGAGTCTAATGTAGCTGCGCTCATTTGCGATGGTCTCACGTCTGCGAGGTTGCGTTTTTTTCTCGCCTGCTAGGGTCCTATTTCTTTGCGATGTGCTATTGTCTTCTTGCCCATGTAAGTCAATGGAGTGCTCTAATATCGCATTGTGAAACGCATAACGCACGCGATAATGCGATGTGACGCTGCTATGTTTTCTGTCAGCAGTGTGGAGGAAATTTTGCCAAAAGCAAGACCATAAAAAAGCACAAGAGAGGCATTAAAAACTCCGACCATGCGAGGCGAGTCTTCAGAGAACAAAAACGCAAGTTCGCACCTGCGATATCACCGCAATTTTTTCTCTCTCAAAAATGCTATTGCAAGTGAGTGTGAGCCCTATAAGGTTTGTTAAAAAGATTGATATTGACTTGCAGGAACGCTGCCTTCCAATAGGTGGCGCTGCCAAGGTATCGTTCCATCTTCCCATTCATATATTTCCCAGAAGCGCATGCATGGCCTTATAAGTCACCTCTCACCTCTCCCTAAGCAGAAGCACTACCCTTCCTGACCCGTCTTACTAGTGTTTCATGCCTATTCCATTATAACCATGTGACAACAGAGAACTCAAGGAGTTAATGACAGTTTAACCCCAATGTTGCCACATGCAAACGATTCAGCAGAGCAAACAAGTGAATGAAGTTAAAGTTTACCCAGTAGACAAAGACTCCAAAGTCTGACAAGGTCCTGGATGTACACAGTGGATGTGGAAAGCACTCAGGACCCCATAATGGCAAAGCGACAACAGAACCGGAGGAATCTTTTTTTTTTTTTACATGGCAGTGCCATAAGTATTCACACCCTGTACTCAGCATTAGTTGAAGTCTCTTTGGCAGTGATTCCGGCCTCTACTCTTCTTGGGGATGATGCCACAAGGTTTGCACCCCAGGATTTGGGGATTTCCTCCCCCCTGTCAGCTTGGATGGGGGCTGTCTGTCTGGTCTCTCCAGAGCTGGGTCGATATGTGTTAACATAGAGTAACAAAGAGACATCCTATATGATGCATGGACTTTTTACCACTTGATGCTGCTCTTTCCAGTTTTTCTTTCGGTCTCTCCAGAGATGTCCCACTGGGTTCAAGGACATTCACAGAGTTCTCCCCCCTTCTGTGTTGTCTTGGCTATGGTCTTAGGGTCATTGCCTTGCACTCTGGATCAGGTTGTCAGTATCTCTGTAATATTCAGCTTTCCATCCACCCCGACCGGTCTCTCCTCCCCCAGCATGATGCTCCATCACCAGGCTTCACTGTAGGGATGGTATTAGGCCAGTGATGAGTGACGCCTGGTTTCCTCCAGACAGAGTATCTTGTTTCTCGCAGTCTGAGGTCCTTTAGGGTCTTTTGGACAACTCCAGGGGGCTTTCATGTCTCTTACTGAGGAGGCTTCTTTCTGGCCCCTCTCTTATCGAGACCCTTCTACCCCTTAGTTTGGTGGGTCAGCAGCTCTAGGAATAGTCCTGGTTGCTCTTCCATGTAAGTATTATGGGGGTCACTGGGCTCTTGGTCACCTCTCTTACAAGATCCTTCTCCTCCTTAGTTTGGGGGGTTGGCGGCTCTAGGAAGAGTCCTGGTTGTTCTTCCATGTAAGTATTATGGGGGCCGATGGGCTCTTGGTCTCCTCTTTTGCAAGACCTTTCTACCCCTTAGTTTGGTGGGTCGGTGGCTCCAGGAAGAGTCCTGATTGCTCTTTAATGTAAGTATTTTGGGCGCCATTGGGCTCTTGGTCACCTCTCTTACAAGATCCTTCTCCTCCTTAGTTTGGGGATGAAGGGCTCTAGGAAGAGTCCTGGTTGTTCTTCCATGTAAGTATTATAGGGGTTTCTGGGTTCTTGGTCACCTCTCTTACAAGACCCTTCTCCCCCTTAGTTTGGGGGGTCGGCGGCTCTAGGAAGAGTCCTGGTTGTTCTTCCATGTAAGTATTATTGGGGCCACTGGGTTTTCGGTCTCCTCTCTTACAAGACCCTTCTACCCCTTAGTTTGGTGGGTCAGCAGCTCTAGGAAGAGTCCTGGTTGCTCTTTAATGTAAGTATTATGGGGGCCGCTGGGCTCTTGGTCACCTCTATTACAAGATCCTTCTTCTCCTTAGTTTCGGGGTGAACGGCTCTAGAAAGAGTCCTGGTTGTTCTTCCATGTAGGTATTATGGGGGCCACTGGGTTCTTGGTTACCTCTCTTACAAGCCCCCTCTCCCCTTAGTCTGGTGGGTCAGCGGCTCTAGAAGAAGTCCTGGTTGTTCTTCCATGTAAGTATTATGGGGGCCGCTGGGCTCTTGGTCTTCTCTCCTACAAGATCCTTCTCCTCCTTAGTTTGGGGGTCAGCGGCTCAAGGAAGAGTCCTGGTTGTTCTTCCATGTATTATGGGGGCGCTGGGCTCTTCATCTCCTCTCTTACAAGATCCTTCTCCTCCTTAGTTTGGAGGTGAACGGCTCTTGGAAGAGTCCTGGTTGTTCCTCCATGTAAGTATTATGGGGGCTGCTGGGCTCTTGGTCACCTCTCTTACAAGATCCTTCTCCTCCTTAGTTTTGGGGTCAACCACGGTAGGAAGAGTCCTGGTTGTTCTTCCATGTATTATGGGGGCGCTGGGCTCTTCATCTCCTCTCTTACAAGATCCTTCTCCTCCTTAGTTTGGGGGTCAACGGCTCTCGGAAGAGTCCTGGTGGTTCTTCCATGTAAGTATTATAGGGGCCGCTGGGCTCTTGGTCACCTCTCTTACAAGATCCTTCTTCTCCTTAGTTTGGTGGGTCGGCGGCTCTAGGAAGAGTCCTGGTTGTTCTTCCATGTAAGTATTATCGGGGCCATTGGGCTCTTGGGAACTTTCAGTGCAGCAGGAATATTTTAATAGCCTTCTCCAGATCTGCGCCTCCACACAACCCTGTCTCTGAGCTCTATAGGCAGTTTTTTTCTTCTCATGGTTTTGGATGCATTATGAGCGGTGAGATCTTATGTAGACAGGAGGGGTTTTATGTCCAGTCAGCTTAATTTTTCACAGGTGACTCCAATCACAGTATAGAAGAGATCTCAGAGATAAGCAAAAGAAGTGCTACATCACAAGTGTCATAGCAAAGGATGTGAACACTTATGTCAATGCAAGATGGTAGTATTTCTTTTTTAAAAGATGTACTAATCTTTTTTACCGTTTTATAGTCCCTTTGTCTTTAAGTGGTATTTAGTACAGAATTATGGGGAACACAAGTGCATTACTGGGTGAGCATTTGAAGATTTTGAAGACTTTCCGGAAGTTGCTGGATGTATTAGTACTACAATAGATGACTAATCACTGCCATACAAGGCCACGTTTTATAAAGTCTCAATAAAACAAGGTCACCTACCGAGTCCATAATGAGTCCCTGGATGAAAAACTTGAGAGCCTGGAGGCTGACGATCGCATGTCTAAGCTGTTAGCACCGGAAAATTACCTATGATAGAAACACCAGAAAAGCGGATGAAACAACTGCTCCAAATGATGGCAATTTACTAGTAGCTTACTGTTCACAGCTGCAAAAAAGAACAAAGCTTCATGACAGTTTAAAAAGAATCAAGTTAAAGAAACAAAAGCCAGTAACATACTAAAGATTAGATGGTCATTGTCTACAACATATTCATATGTCATCAATCCCTACTGTACAATACCATCAGGTTATGGACAATACGGAGAATGAAAGCGTTCTGTATTTCGTACTACAATACTGCCTCCAATGTACAAGAATATAACTACTATAATACTGCCCCCTATGTACAAGAATATAACTACTATAATACTGCTCCTATGTACAAGAATATAACTACTATAATACTGCCCCCTATGTACAAGAATATAACTACTATAATACTGCCCCCTATGTACAAGAATATAACTACTATAATACTGCCCCCTATGTACAAGAATATAACTACTATAATACTGCTCCTATGTACAAGAATATAACTACTATAATACTGCCTCCTATGTACAAGAATATAACTACTATAATACTGCCCCCTATGTACAAGAATATAACTACTATAATACTGCTCCCTATGTACAAGAATATAACTACTATAATACTGCCCACTATGTACAAGAATATAACTACTATAATACTGCTCCTATGTACAAGAATATAACTACTATAATACTGCCCCCTATGTACAAGAATATTACTACTATAATACTGCCTAATATGTACAAGAATATAACTACTATAATACTGCCCCCTATGTACAAGAATATAACTACTATAATACTGCCCCCTGTGTACAGGAATATAACTACTATAATACCGCTCCTATGTACAAGAATATACCTACTATAATACTGCTCCTATGTCCAAGAATATAACTACTATAATACTGCTCCCTATGTACAAGAATATAACTACTATAATACTGCCCCCTATGTACAAGAATATATCTACTATAATACTGCCCCCTATGTACAAGAATATAACTACTATAATACTGCCTCCTATGTACAAGGATATAACTACTATAATACTGCCCCCTATGTACAAGAATATAACTACTATAATACTGCCTCCTATGTACAAAAATATAACTACTATAATACTGCCTCCTATGTACAAGAATGTACCTACTATAATACTGCCCCTATGTACAATAATATAACTACTATAATACTGCTCCTATGTACAAGAATATAACTACTATAATACTGCCCCCTATGTACAAGAATATAAATACTATAATACTGCCTCCTTTGTACAAGAATATAACTACTATATTACTGTCCCCTATGTACAATAATATACCTACTATAATACTGCCCCCTATGTTCAAGAATATAACTACTATAATATTGCCCCTATGTACAAGAATATAACTACTATAATACTGCTCCTATGTACAAGAATATAACTACTATAATACTGCCCCCTTTGTACAAGAATATAACTACTATAATACTGCTCCTATGTCCAAGAATATAACTACTATAATACTGCTCCCTATGTACAAGAATATAACTACTATAATACTGCCTCCTATGTACAAGAATATATCTACTATAATACTGCCCCCTATGTACAAGAATATAACTACTATAATACTGCCCTCTATGTACAAGAATATAACTACTATAATACTGCCCTCTATGTACAAGAATATAACTACTATAATACTTCCCCCTATCTACAAGAATATAACTACTATAATACCGCCCCCTCTGTACAAGAATATAAGTACTATAATACTGCTCCCAATGTACAAGAATATAACTACTATAATACTGCCTCCTATGTACAAGAATATAACTACTATAATACTGCTCCTATGTACAAGAATATAACTACTATAATACTGCCCTCTATGTACAAGAATATAACTACTATAATACTGCCCTCTATGTACAAGAATATAACTACTGTAATACTGCTCCTATGTACAAGAATATAACTACTCTAATACTGCCCTCTATGTACAAGAATATAACTACTATTATATTGCTCCCTATGTACAAGAATATAACTACCATAATACTGCTACTATGTACAAGAATATAACTACCATAATACTGCCCCCTATGTACAAGAATATATCTACTATAATACTGCTCCTATGTACAAGAATATAACTACTATAATACTGCCCCTTATGTACAAGAATATAACTACTATAATACTGCCCTCTATGTACAAGAATATAGCTACTATAATATTGCTCCTATGTACAAGAATATAACTACTATAATACTTCCCCCTATGTACAAGAATATATCTACTATAATACTGCCTCCTATGTACAAGAATATAACTACTATAATACTGCCCCCTATGTACAAGAATAGAACTACTATAATACCGCTCCTATGTACAAGAATATACCTACTATAATACTGCCTCCTATGTACAAGAATATAACTACTATAATACTGCCCCTATGTACAAGAATATAACTACTATAATACTGCCTCCTATGTACAAGAATATAACTACTATAATACTGCCTCCTATGTACAAGAATATAACTACTATAATACTGCCCCCTATGTACAAGAATATAACTACTATAATACTGCCTCCTATGTACAAGAATATAACTACTATAATACTGCCCCCTATGTACAAGAATAGAACTACTATAATACTGCTCCTATGTACAAGAATATACCTACTATAATACTGCCTCCTATGTACAAGAATATAACTACTATAATACTGCCCCCTATGTACAAGAATATAACTACTATAATACTGCCCCCTATGTACAAGAATAGAACTACTATAATACCGCTCCTATGTACAAGAATATACCTACTATAATACTGCCTCCTATGTACAAGAATATAACTACTATAATACTGCCCCCTCTGTACAAGAATATAACTACTATAATACTGCCCCCTATGTACAAGAATATAACTACTATAATACTGCCCCCTATGTACAAGAATATAACTACTATAATACTGCTGATATGTACAAGAGTAGAACTACTGTAATACTGCCCCCTATGTACAAGAATATAACTACTATAATACTGCCCCCTATGTACAAGAATATAACTACTATAATACTGCCGCCTATGTACAAGAATATAACTACTATAATACTGCCCCCTATGTACAAGAATATAACTACTATAATACTGCCCCCTGTGTACAAGAATATAACTACTATAATACTGCCTCCTATGTACAAGAATATAACTACTATAATACTGCCCCCTATGTACAAGAATATAACTACTATAATACTGCCCCTATGTACAAGAATATAACTACTATAATACTGCCCCCTATGTACAAGAATATAACTACTATAATACTGCCCCCTATGTACAAGAATATAACTACTATAATACTGCCTCCTATGTACAAGAATATAACTACTATAATACTGCTCCTATGTACAAGAATATAGCTACTATAATACTGCCCCCTATGTACAAGAATATAACTACTATAATACTGCTTCCTAGCTGAGAGGTTGTGTGTTGGTGGTTCTCCTGATGTCTGGAGCTGGCCCACGTAGGAGCCACCCTGGGCGTGGAAGCTCCCCAAGCAAGGTCCAGGCTTCTAGGCCTGTGCTGCGAGACACTACCAAAGTCCTTTCAAGTCTGAATACAAGCCCAATGAAGGTGTTTGAGCACATAGAAGGGGAGAATGGATGTACTACAAGTACAAAGAAGGAAGATGGAGAGTGCAGCACATACAGCAGGTGCCCCAGCGGGAAGGAAGAGTGCAGCGCATGCAGCAGGTGCCCCGGAGGGAAGGAAGAGTGCAGCGCATGCAGCAGGTGCCCCAGCGGGAAGGAAGAGTGTAGCGCATGCAGCAGGTGCCTCGGAGGGAAGGAAGAGTGCAGCGCGTGCAGCAGGTGCCCCAGCGGGAAGACAGAGTGCAGTGCATGCAGCATGTGCCCCAGCAGGAAGGCAGAGTGCAGCGCATGCAGCAGGTGTGCAGCTGACTCCACCAGCACACAGACAGCGTATAACATCAATTGAGAGCCAAACGTTACAGGAAAACCCGCAGCAGGATGAAGTGGTCACTAGCATGGCGTGCCCAGGCCGCACAAGATCGCAGTATGGCAGCGGGAGCAGTAAAAGTGCTGGGAAGTCTGTGGATGTGATGCAAACAAAGTCTGCAATAAAACCCCCCATTATTCCCAAAATGGTTGGAGGGTACAATGCAAGTGCAGCACCTGACAGTCAGACTGCAGCCGGTGGAGGATCCATGAAAACAGCAATGGGAAAACAGACGGGGTCTGCTGACAGCAAACAGCCTGAGAAGCCCCCTCAGCCAAGACAGCAAGCAAGAGAGACGGCACCTGAGCTGCTGCTGGCAGAGGAGATCCCAGATCTGGTGAAGAAGATGGAGAAGTTACTGAAACAAAAGCAGTTACTGCAGCTGGAGATAGATTGTATCTACAAGATGAAGACTGTGAATCCAGACGATGAGGCCCGCTATGTGCAGAACCTTCATGCACTTGGCCTGGACCTCGCCACCGTGGTCACAGAGATGGACTGTATCTACAAGATGAAGACTGTGAATCCAGACGATGAGGCCCGCTATGTGCAGAACCTTCATGCACTCGGCCTGGACCTCGCCACCGTGGTCACAGAGATGGACTGTATCTACAAGATGAAGACTGTGAATCCAGACGATGAGGCGCGCTATGTGCAGAACCTTCATGCACTCGGCCTGGACCTCGCCACCGTGGTCACAGAGATGGACTGCATCTACAAGATGAAGACTGTGAATCCAGACGATGAGGCCCGCTATGTGCAGAACCTTCATGCACTCGGCCTGGACCTCGCCACCGTGGTCACAGAGATGGACTGTATCTACAAGATGAAGACTGTAAATCCAGACGATGAGGCCCGCTATGTGCAGAACCTTCATGCACTCAGCTTGGACCTCGCCACCGTGGTCACAGAGATAGACTGTATCCTGCAGAGAATGGGACCGCTGGCGGAAACATACAGGAACCAAGAACGATTTATGGCGCAAAGGCGCATTTGTGAACCACCATCCAGGTCCTCTGAACCTCCGTATCAATCACTTACCTCCACAACTGACCACCAGCAGGTGATAAGGCCCATACTAAACCCAGCAAGCTTCTCATTCCAAGGAGGAGAGATATGCAAGCCTGCTAAAATACAGGAACAGCCTCAAGAGTCTGCAGCTACCTCTGAGAGGGGCATGGGCCTCTGGAGTCAGCAGAGGTACCACAAGTCCCAGAAAGCATGGCCGAGCAGCAGGGCAATATGTCTGCAGCTATCCCTGAGCAGGAGCATGGGCCTCAGGAGTCAGCAGAATTACCACAAGTCCCAGAGAGCACGGCTGAGCAGCTGGACAATAAGGTAACACAGCAGAGCTCTACTGCAGGGGCACCAACTGGGGATAGTCATCCTGATGTACCTGCTGGGAGCTCCCAGTCTGTGTGGGACATAGAACAGTCACGAGATGACATACAGGTGGACTGGTCTGAGGATAATGTGCAGAATAATGTCCAGAATTCCCCCCCTCTACCTACACAAGGTGTGACGGTTCCCTCATCAGCAGGCACTCACCCTGTAAACCCGGGCAGTGAAACCCGGCGGGACCCTCCCAGGAACGCCTGGAGCCGCGGTGCGCCATCTTTCACCTCTAGTGCTAATTATACTGGTCAGGCATTTAAGAGGAGGAATGTGGTGAGGTTCAAGCACAGAGGCGCTAAAGAAGACCTTCCAGATAGGAGGTTTGTGATCCGGGAACTCCTGTGCCACCAGATGGGGTTTGTGCCAGCAGACATCTTGGCAGTGATTAATCTACCAGACCGGCAGGGATATGATATAAGCTTTAAGCTCATGTCCAACCTGGATAGGTTCTGGGCCCACTTCCCCAAGTTCAGGGACACAGACAGGTGGAATAAATTCATATTTATTCCAATTTCCAAGCCAGATACAGTTACTGTTAATGTCATCTTCTGGAATGAGTCTGTTCCC
Source organism: Eleutherodactylus coqui (assembly GCF_035609145.1). Taxonomy (NCBI): domain Eukaryota; kingdom Metazoa; phylum Chordata; class Amphibia; order Anura; family Eleutherodactylidae; genus Eleutherodactylus; species Eleutherodactylus coqui. Next base: position 173,444,651 of record NC_089845.1, read on the forward strand.
CCCCAGGACATTGTGATGTGGCTCCTGAGGCACTGTGACCTGGTGTCTGACCTGACCAAGAACAGGGACTCTGATGGTATCTGGACTGGTGGGTGGAAGGTTCTCGTCAAACTGCGCCAACATAACAACATTACACTGCATTTGCCCAACTCCTTCTTTATTGGCAGGGAGAGGGGTGTCTGCTTTTATCCTGGCCAGCCCTGAAAGTGTTTTAAATGTGGCAAGGTGGGTCATGTGGCGAGTATCTGCACGGTGGTAAAGTGTAATCTATGCGGTGAGATCGGCCATGTAAGTGCAGACTGCCACAATGTCCAATGCAATCTGTGTGGAAATGTCGGCCATTCTCATAGAGACTGCCCGGACGCCTGGCACAACATCTGCAAGGAGCTTCCTGAGGAGGAGCTTGTGGTGGGGGCAGATGCTGAAGAAGAGGAGGAGGCTCTGATGTCAGGGGCAATACTTACAAGGCAAGAGGTCCAGCAGGGGTCGGGTAATGCAGCAACAGAACCGCAGCCCTCAGTGAGGGTTCAGGAGGATGTAGAGGTTGTCCATCAGGGCCAGCAGCAGCCAGAGGCGACTTCTATATCACCATCTGCATCTAAAGAACGTCAAAATACACAGAGCAAGAGGGGAAAAAAACAAGTCCTCCCGTAAGCCGGAGAGAGACTATAGCAGTGACCAAAAGGCCAAGAAAAGGGGCAGTAATGACACCGGTGTTATGGTGTTATGTAATAGATATGACGTTCTGTCAGAATCAGATGGTGATTATGAGCAAGAGCTTAAAAGAATAGACAAAGAGTGTGATGGGGACACGGAGGACCATCCTCCACCAAAAAGGAAACTGTAATATAGAGCCTGATATGGAGACCGGCGGTGCACAGGATGGCTCAGATACAGACATGTGATGATGGCGTCTATTTTTCTGCTCTTTTGGTGTTGCATTATGATGGCGGGCTTCACATTAAAAATTACATCAAGCAATGTGAATAGCATTAAAATGAGGAGGACAAGACATGCTGTATATGACCATCTCAGATATCTAGATGCAGATGTCTACTTCTTGCAGGAGACACATCTGACCACATTAGGGCTCATACGTGAGGCTGAGAGAGAATGGCGGTCTGGTCCTTCTTTCTGGTCACTGGCTGTGGAGCCTTATGCTGGAGTAGCGATACTATTCAACACTAATAATGTGACTGTCCATAGGTTAACGGAGGTGACTATGGGAAGATGCTTGGTTCTGGAAGTCACCATCCATGGTAGAAGGCTCCGGCTCATTAATATCTATGGCGCACAGACAGTGACAGACAGAATTCAGTTGTTTGAAGAAGTGAAGCAGTATCTCTTTACCTCGGTACCCGTGATAATGGCTGGGGATTTTAATGTTGCCAGGACATCAGCTGACAGATCCTCAGGGCGAACAGTGACTAGAGACTGCAAGGTCTTAAACAGAATAGTTTTGCAGGCCGGCTTGAGTGATGTGTTCACACAGGGTGGTCGGAGGCCACAGTTCACATATTCCTGTGCTGACAGAAGAAGTAGGATAGATTTTGCCTGAGTGAATCTTACTGAAACAGTTAGCGGAATAGGTGAGAAAACTGTCCCTTATTCAGACCATAGGGCCTTGTGTTTCTGCTTAGGAGTCACTGAGCCTCCTGATGTTGGTCGAGGATTATGGAAAATTAATTCTAGTCTCTTGGATGATGTTCATGTTCAGAATATGGTTCACTCTCTTATTCAGAACCAACTAGAGAGAGTGGACTTTTATGACAACATGGCTGACTGGTGGGAGGACGTCAAGGAGGAGATCAGATCCTTATTACGGAGACTGTCGGTAAAGAAAGGGAAGAGTAAGTATAGCCAGTATCTCAAGCTGCGTAAAGAATTAGAGTCACTTTATTCGGCAGGTGGGGATGACCAATGAAAGATCAACCAACTGAAATCTGAGATAAGGCAGTATCAGTACAAACGGTATACATCCTTGGTTCTTGAACGGGATTATGGGTCCTTAGGGGCACCTGATCCCTTTGAGAACTGCCGGGAGCGAGTGGCAAACAAGTTGGTTGCAGGTTTCACTGACTCCCAGGGCATTTTGCAGAAATCTCGGGAGGGAATCCTGGGTGTGGTGAGATTTTACTATGCTGACTTGTTTTAGAGGAAGGTTTTGGATAAAGAGAAGATGACTCAATTCTTGGAGGCAACTCCAGTCCCTGATACTGATGATCTGGACTTTTCTCCTTTGACGGCAGAATTAACGGTGGAGGAGTTTAAGGAGGCTATTGATAAGTTACATCTAAAGAAGGCACCAGGTCCTGATGGTATAACAGCAGAATTTTACAAGAAGTTTAGAGACCTCCTGGCTCCAATCCTTGTGGATGTGTACAAAACTTGTCTAGAAAATCACCTGTTGCCTCCATCCATGAGAGTCTCCTCGTTGATTCTGCTGTCTAAAGGTAAGGAGCCTAGTGACATCAAGAACTGGAGGCCGATTGCCCTCTTGAATGTTGACAGGAAGATTCTGGCAAAGATTATGTTTTGTAGATTAGTCTGTTTGTCCCTGGCACTGTTGGAAGGCTTTCAGTTCGGCACAGTAAAAGGGCGGAACATCTCTGGAGCAGTTATCTCCATAAGGGAAATGTTTGAGAGATGTAAAGCTCTTGGGTGTGGGAGATACATTGTGAGTCTTGACCAGGCTAAAGCCTTCGACAGAGTAGATCATGAGTACCTATGGGCCACTTTGTCAAAGTATGGTATTCCTGGACAATTTGTTGATTGGCTGAAAACTTTATATCGTGAGGCGGAGAGCTTTCCTCTGATCAACAGTTGGCAGGGTGACACTTTTGGAGTTGAGGCGGGGGTGAGGCAGGGTTGTCCCTTGAGTCCACTGCTGTATGTTTTTGCCATCGACCTGTTCCTGAGGTCACTTCAGAGGTGTGATTTTCGGGGGGTACCGGTCCCCCGCTGCTTGCCTCTGAGAGTTGTTGCCTATGCGGATGATGTAACAGTGGTGATATCTGGGCCTCAAGAGATACAGATGTTATCAGTTGCAATCAGAAGTTTCTCAGAGGCCTCAGGGTCTCTGGTCAACCTTGAAAAGAGTCAAGCTCTTTGGACATTGAATGTTGATCCTGACTTTGATCTGCCACAGTTTGTGAAAGCCTCCACCTATATTAAAATCTTAGGGGTTAAGTTTGGGAGGGAGGATAGTGCCAAACTAAATTGGGAGGAGAAGTTGGAAACTGGAAATGCAAAGGTTCAGCGATGGAAAAACTGGAAGCTGACCTATAGAGAAAGGGTTAAAATGTTGAAGACTTACCTGGTGCCTGTCTTCTTGTACATTTCGGTTGTTTTTCCCTTGCCAGAATCCTTCTTGGCTAGAGTCTTTAGCCTGTTTTTTCAGCTCCTTTGGGGGAACAGGTTGAATCCAATAAAAAGAGGGATAACCTACCTACGGCGGAGAGAGGGGGGGCTGGATATGTTAAATCCAAGGGTGTTCTTTGACTCCATGTTTTTAAAAGTAAATTTTGGAAACCTGGACTCAAACGAGGTTCCTCGTGGGTAAACAGTATCAGGGATTGGATATTGCCTTTTGCAGAATCTTGGATGCGAGGCGGCAGTCTCAAGAGGGGGAGATGGACTTGTGACTACCTACCCCAGTATCTAGGTTATGGACTTAGGTGTCTGAAAAAATGGGGTATAGCCAAGTCCTTTATAACGAGTAAGACCAGGAAGGACTTATACTTCAGTGTATGTAAGACCTTTTATTGCTTGCATCCAATACTAAAAGACTGTACGACTGCAACCATGCAGAGGAGTTTGAGATTCCTCAATGGAGTGAGACTCCCTGCTAAGTTTTTTGATATTGCTTGGCTGTCATTTCACGGGAAGCTCTATGTCAGAGGGAACCTAAAATGCTTGAGCGTATCAGATAGGAAGTGTCCTTTGGGTTGTCTGCAGGAGGAGACAATGGCACACTTTATATCTGAGTGCTGGGGAGGGAAACAAATATGGGAGAAAATATCCAGCAAGCTAAGATTACCCAGGCTGCAGTCTCTAAAATACCCAGATATTATCTACGGAGTACCATCAAATGTAACTGGCATCAACCAAGAGACCACGTATATAATTATTACCATCATCAAATATTACCATTGGCACAAAAGAACAAGAGTGTCCATTAGAGATGAGCGAGCATACTCGCTAAGGACAATTATTTATATTCTTGTACATAGAAGCAGTATTATAGTAGTTATATTCTTGTGCATAGGGGGCAGTATTATAGTAGTTATATTCTTGTACATGGGAGCAGTATTATAGCAGTTATATTCTTGTACATAGGGAGCAGTATTATAGTAGTTATATTCTTGTACATAGGGGGCAGTATTATAGTAGTTATATTCTTGTGCATAGGGGGCAGTATTATAGTAGTTATATTCTTGTACATATGAGTCAGTATTATAGTAGTTATATTCTTGTACATAGGAGGCAGTATTATAGTAGTTATATTCTTGTACATAGGAGGCAGTATTATAGTAGTTATATTCTTGTACATAGGAGGCAGTATTATAGTAGTTATATTCTTGTACATAGGAGGCAGTATTATAGTAGTTATATTCTTGTACATAGGGGGCAGTATTATAGTAGTTATATTCTTGTACATGGGAGGCAGTATTATAGTAGTTATATTCTTGTACATAGGTGGCAGTATTATAGTAGTTATATTCTTGTACATAGGGGACAGTATTATAGTAGTTATATTCTTGTACATAGGAGGCTGTATTATAGTAGTTATATTCTTGTACATAGGGGGTAGTATTATATTAGTTATATTCTTGTACATCGTGGGCAGTATTATAGTAGTTATATTCTTGTACATAGTGGGCAGTATTATAGTAGTTATATTCTTGTACATAGGAGCAGTATTATAGTAGCTATATTCTTGTACATAGGGGGCAGTATTATAGTAGTTATATTCTTGTACATAGGGGGCAGTATTATAGTAGTTATATTCTTGTACATAGGGGGCAGTATTATAGTAGTTATATTCTTGTACATAGGGGCAGTATTATAGTAGTTATATTCTTGTACATAGAGGGCAGTATTATAGTAGTTATATTCTTGTACATAGGGGGCAGTACTATAGTAGTTATATTCTTGTACATAGGGGGCAGTATTATAGTAGTTATATTCTTGTACATAGGGGGCAGTATTATAGTAGTTATATTCTTGTACATAGGGGGCAGTATTATAGTAGTTATATTCTTGTACATAGGGGCAGTATTATAGTAGTTATATTCTTGTACATAGGGGGCAGTATAATAGTAGTTATATTCTTGTACATAGGGGCAGTATTATAGTAGTTATATTCTAGTACATACGGGGCAGTATTATAGTAGTTATATTCTTGTACATAGGAGCAGTATTATAGTAGTTATATTCTTGTGCATAGGGGGCAGTATTATAGTAGTTATATTCTTGTGCATAGGGGGCAGTATTATAATAGTTATATTCTTGTGCATAGGGGGCAGTATTATAGTAGTTATATTCTTGTGCATAGGGGGCAGTATTATAGTAGTTATGCTCTTGTACATAGGGGGCAGGATTATAGTAGTTATATTCTTGTACATAGAGGCAGTATTATAGTAGTTATATTCTTGTACATAGTGGGCAGTATTATAGTAGTTATATTCTTGTACATAGAGGCAGTATTATAGTAGTTATGCTCTTGTACATAGGGAGCAGTATTATAGTAGTTATATTCTTGTACATAGAGGTAGTATTATAGTAGTTATGCTCTTGTACATAGGGAGCAGTATTATAGTAGTTATATTCTTGTACATAGGGGACAGTATTAGAGTAGTTATATTCTTGTACATAGGGGCAGTATTATAGTAGTTATATTCTTGTACATAGAGGGCAGTATTATAGTAGTTATATTCTTGTACATAGGGGGCAGTATTATAGTAGTTATATTCTTGTACATAGGGGGCAGTATTATAGTAGTTATATTCTTGTACATAGGGGGCAGTATAATAGTAGTTATATTCTTGTACATAGGGGGCAGTATTATAGTAGTTATATTCTTGTACATAGGGGCAGTATTATAGTAGTTATATTCTTGTACATAGGGGGCAGTATTATAGTAGTTATATACTTGTACATAGGGGGCAGTATTATAGTAGTTATATTCTTGTACATAGGGGCAGTATAATAGTAGTTATATTGTTGTACATAGGGGGCAGTATTATAGTAGTTATATTCTTGTACATAGGGGCAGTATTATAGTAGTTATATTCTTGTACATAGAGGGCAGTATTATAGTAGTTATATTCTTGTACATAGGGGGCAGTACTATAGTAGTTATATTCTTGTACATAGGGGGCAGTATTATAGTAGTTATATTCTTGTACATAGGGGGCAGTATTATAGTAGTTATATTCTTGTACATAGGGGGCAGTATTATAGTAGTTATATTCTTGTACATAGGGGCAGTATTATAGTAGTTATATTCTTGTACATAGGGGGCAGTATAATAGTAGTTATATTCTTGTACATAGGGGCAGTATTATAGTAGTTATATTCTAGTACATAGGGGGCAGTATTATAGTAGTTATATTCTTGTACATAGGAGCAGTATTATAGTAGTTATATTCTTGTGCATAGGGGCAGTATTATAGTAGTTATATTCTTGTGCATAGGGGGCAGTATTATAATAGTTATATTCTTGTGCATAGGGGGCAGTATTATAGTAGTTATATTCTTGTGCATAGGGGGCAGTATTATAGTAGTTATGCTCTTGTACATAGGGGGCAGGATTATAGTAGTTATATTCTTGTACATAGAGGCAGTATTATAGTAGTTATATTCTTGTACATAGTGGGCAGTATTATAGTAGTTATATTCTTGTACATAGAGGCAGTATTATAGTAGATATGCTCTTGTACATAGGGAGCAGTATTATAGTAGTTATATTCTTGTACATAGAGGCAGTATTATAGTAGTTATGCTCTTGTACATAGGGAGCAGTATTATAGTAGTTATATTCTTGTACATAGGGGACAGTATTAGAGTAGTTATATTCTTGTACATAGGGGCAGTATTATAGTAGTTATATTCTTGTACATAGAGGGCAGTATTATAGTAGTTATATTCTTGTACATAGGGGGCAGTATTATAGTAGTTATATTCTTGTACATAGGGGGCAGTATAATAGTAGTTATATTCTTGTACATAGGGGGCAGTATTATAGTAGTTATATTCTTGTACATAGGGGCAGTATTATAGTAGTTATATTCTTGTACATAGGGGGCAGTATTATAGTAGTTATATTCTTGTACATAGGGGGCAGTATTATAGTCGTTATATTCTTGTACATAGGGGCAGTATTATAGTAGTTATATTCTAGTACATAGGGGGCAGTATTATAGTAGTTATATTCTTGTACATAGGAGCAGTATTATAGTAGTTATATTCTTGTGCATAGGGGGCAGTATTATAGTAGTTATATTCTTGTGCATAGGGGGCAGTATTATAATAGTTATATTCTTGTGCATAGGGGGCAGTATTATAGTAGTTATATTCTTGTGCATAGGGGGCAGTATTATAATAGTTATATTCTTGTACATAGGGGGCAGTATTATAGTAGTTATGCTCTTGTACATAGGGGGCAGTATTATAGTAGTTATATTCTTGTACATAGGAGGCAGTATTATAGTAGTTATATTCTTGTACATAGTGGGCAGTATTATAGTAGTTATATTCTTGTACATAGAGGCAGTATTATAGTAGTTATGCTCTTGTACACAGGGAGCAGTATTATAGTAGTTATATTCTTGTACATAGGGGACAGTATTAGAGTAGTTATATTCTTGCACATAGGGGGCAGTATTATAGTAGTTATATTCTTGTACATAGGAGGCAGTATTATAGTAGTTATATTCTTGTACATAGAGGACAGTATTATAGTAGCTATATTCTTGCACATAAGGGGCGGTATTATAGTAGTTATATTCTTGTACACAGGGGGCAGTATTATAGTAGTTATATTCTTGTACATAGGAGGCAGTATTATAGTAGTTATATTCTTGTACATAGGGGGCGGTATTATAGTAGTTATATTCTTGTACATAGGAGACAGTATTATAGTAGTTATATTCTTGTACATAGGGGAGAGTATTATAGTAGATATATTCTTGTACATAGGGGGGCAGTATTATAGTAGTTATATTCTTGTACATAGGGGGCACTATTATAGTAGTTATATTCTTGTACATTATGGGCAGTATTATAGTAGTTATATTCTTGTACATAGGAACAGTATTATAGTAGTTATATTGTTGTACGTAGGGGGCAGTATTATAGTAGTTACATTCTTGTACATAGGAGGGCAGTATTATAATAGTTATATTCTTTTACATAGGAGGTAGTATTATAGTAGCTATATTCTTGTACATAGCGGGCAGTATTATAGTAGTTATATTCTTGTACATAGGGGACAGTATTATAGTAGTTATATTCTTGTACATAGGATGCAGTATTATAGTAGTTATATTCTTGTACATAGAAGGCAGTAATATAGTAGTTATACTCTGGTACAAAGGGGACAGTATTATAGTAGTTATATTCTTGTACATGGGGGGCAGTATTATAGCAGTTATATTCTTGTACATAGGAGGCAGTATTATAGTAGTTATATTCTTGTACATAGGGAGCAGCATTATAGTAGTTATATTCTTGTACGTAGGGAGCAGTATTATAGTGATTATATTCTTGTACATAGGGGGCAGTATTATAGTGATTATATTCTTGTACATAGGGAGCAGCATTATAGTAGTTATATTCTTGTACGTAGGGAGCAGTATTATAGTGATTATATTCTTGTACATAGGGGGCAGTATTATAGTAGTTATATTCTTGTACATAGGGAGCAGCATTATAGTAGTTATATACTTGTACGTAGGGAGCAGTATTATAGTGATTATATTCTTGTACATAGGGGGCAGTATTATAGTGATTATATTCTTGTACATAGGGGGCAGTATTATAGTGATTATATTCTTGTACATAGGGGGCAGTATTATAGTCGTTATATTCTTGTACATAGGGGCAGTATTATAGTAGTTATATTCTAGTACATAGGGGGCAGTATTATAGTAGTTATATTCTTGTACATAGGAGCAGTATTATAGTAGTTATATTCTTGTGCATAGGGGGCAGTATTATAGTAGTTATATTCTTGTGCATAGGGGGCAGTATTATAATAGTTATATTCTTGTGCATAGGGGGCAGTATTATAGTAGTTATATTCTTGTGCATAGGGGGCAGTATTATAATAGTTATATTCTTGTACATAGGGGGCAGTATTATAGTAGTTATGCTCTTGTACATAGGGGGCAGTATTATAGTAGTTATATTCTTGTACATAGGAGGCAGTATTATAGTAGTTATATTCTTGTACATAGTGGGCAGTATTATAGTAGTTATATTCTTGTACATAGAGGCAGTATTATAGTAGTTATGCTCTTGTACACAGGGAGCAGTATTATAGTAGTTATATTCTAGTACATAGGGGACAGTATTAGAGTAGTTATATTCTTGCACATAGGGGGCAGTATTATAGTAGTTATATTCTTGTACATAGGAGGCAGTATTATAGTAGTTATATTCTTGTACATAGAGGACAGTATTATAGTAGCTATATTCTTGCACATAAGGGGCGGTATTATAGTAGTTATATTCTTGTACACAGGGGGCAGTATTATAGTAGTTATATTCTTGTACATAGGAGGCAGTATTATAGTAGTTATATTCTTGTACATAGGGGGCGGTATTATAGTAGTTATATTCTTGTACATAGGAGGCAGTATTATAGTAGTTATATTCTTGTACATAGGGAGCAGTATTATAGTAGTTATATTCTTGTACATAGGGGACAGTATTATAGCAATTATATTCTTGTACATAGGGGGCAGTATTATAGTAATTATATTCTTGTACATAGGGGTCAGTATTATAGTAGTTATATTCTTGTACATAGGGGACAGAATTATAGTAGTTAGATTATTGTACATAGGGGGCGGTATTATAGCAGTTATATTCTTGTACATAGGGGGCAGTATTATCGTAGTTATAATCTTGTATATAGGAGCAGTATTATAGTAGTTATTCTTGTACATAGGGGGCAGTATAATAGTAGTTATATTCTTGAACATAGGGAGCAGTATTATATTAGTCATATTCTTGTACATAGGTGCAGTATTAGAGTAGTTATATTCTTGTACATAGGTGCAGTATTATAGGAGATATATTCTTGTACATAGGGGGCAGAATTATAGTAGTTATATTCCTGTACATAGAAGACAGTATTATACTAGTTATATTCTTGTACTTAGGGGCAGTATTATAGTAGTTATATTCTTGTACATAGGGGGCAGTATTATAGCAGCTATATTGTTGTACGTAGCGGGCAGTATTATAGTAGCTATATTGTTGTGCATAGGGGCAATAGTATAGTAGTTATATTCTTGTACATAGGGGGCAGTATTATAGTAGTTATATTCTTGTACATAGGGGGCAGCATTATAGTAGTTATATTTTTGTACATAGCAGGCTGTATTATAGTAGTTATATTCTTGTACATAGGAAGCAGTATTATAGCAGTTATATTCTTGTACATAGGAGGCAGTATTATAGTAGTTTTATTCTTCTATACATGGGGCAGTATTCTAGTAGTTATATTCTTGTACATAGGAGGCAGTATTATGGTAGTTATATTCCTGTATATAGGGGCAGTATTATAGTAGTTATACACTTGTACATAGGGGGCAGTAATATAGTAGTTATATTCTTGTACATTGGAAGCAGTATTATAGTAGTTATATTCTTGTACATAGGGAGCAGTATTATCGTAGTTATGTTCTTATATATGGGAGCAGTATTATAGTAGTTATATTCTTGTACATAGGGAGGCAGTATTATAGTAGTTATATTCTTGCACGTAGGGGGCAGTATTATAGTAGTTATATTCTTGTACATAGAGGCAGTATTATAGTAGTTATATTCTTGTACATAGTGGGCAGTATTATAGTAGTTATATTCTTGTACATAGAGGCAGTATTATAGTAGTTATGCTCTTGTACATAGGGAGCAGTATTATAGTAGTTATATTCTTGTACATAGGGGACAGTATTAGAGTAGTTATATTCTTGCACATAGGGGGCAGTATTATAGTAGTTATATTCTTGTACATAGGAGGCAGTATTATAGTAGTTATATTCTAGTACATAGGAGCAGTATTATAGTAGTTATATTCTTGTACATAGGAGGCAGTATTATAGTAGTTATATTCTTGCACATAAGGGACGGTATTATAGTAGTTATATTCTTGTACACAGGGGGCAGATTTATAGTAGTTATATTCTTGTACATAGGAGGCAGTATTATAGTAGTTATATTTTTGTACATAGGAGGCAGTATTATAGTAGTTATATTCTTGTACATAGGGGAGAGTATTATAGTAGATATATTCTTGTACATAGGGGGGCAGTATTATAGTAGTTATACTCTTGTACATAGGGGGCACTATTATAGTAGTTATATTCTTATACATTATGGGCAGTATTATAGTAGTTATATTCTTGTACATAGGAACAGTATTATAGTAGTTATATTCTTGTACGTAGGGGGCAGTATTATAGTAGTTACATTCTTGTACATAGGAGGGCAGTATTATAATAGTTATATTCTTTTACATAGGAGGTAGTATTATAGTAGCTATATTCTTGTACATAGGGGGCAGTATTATAGTAGTTATATTCTTGTACATAGAAGGCAGTATTATAGTAGTTATATTCTTGCATATAGGGGCAGTATTATAGTAGTTATACACTTGTACATAGGGGGCAGTATTATAGTAGTTATATTCTTGTACATAGGGGCAGTATTATAGTAGTTACATTCTTGTACATAGGGGCAGTATTATAGTAGTTATATTCTTGTACATAGGGGGCAGTATTATAGTAGTTATATTCTTGTACATAGGGGTAGTATTATAGTAGTTATATTCTAGTACATAGGGGGCAGTATTATAGTAGTTATATTCTTGTACATAGGAGCAGTATTATAGTAGTTATATTCTTGTGCATAGGGGGCAGTATTATAGTAGTTATATTCTTGTGCATAGGGGGCAGTATTATAATAGTTATATTCTTGTGCATAGGGGGCAGTATTATAGTAGTTATATTCTTGTGCATAGGGGGCAGTATTATAATAGTTATATTCTTGTACATAGGGGGCAGTATTATAGTAGTTATGCTCTTGTACATAGGGGGCAGTATTATAGTAGTTATATTCTTGTACATAGAGGCAGTATTATAGTAGTTATATTCTTGTACATAGTGGGCAGTATTATAGTAGTAATATTCTTGTACATAAAGGCAGTATTATGGTAGTTATGCTCTTGTACATAGGGAGCAGTATTATTGTAGTTATATTCTTGTACATAGAGGCAGTATTATAGTAGTTATGCTCTTGTACATAGGGAGCAGTATTATAGCAGTTATATTCTTGTACATAGAGGCAGTATTATAGTAGTTATGCTCTTGTACATAGGGAGCAGTATTATAGTAGTTATATTCTTGTACATAGGGGACAGTATTATAGTAGTTATATTCTTGTACATAGGGGACAGTATTAGAGTAGTTATATTCTTGTACATAGGGGCAGTATTATAGTAGTTATATTCTTGTACATAGAGGGCAGTATTATAGTAGTTATATTCTTGTACATAGGGGGCAGTATTATAGTTGTTATATTCTTGTACATAGGGGGCAGTATTATAGTAGTTATATTCTTGTACATAGGGGGCAGTATAATAGTAGTTATATTCTTGTACATAGGGGGCAGTATTATAGTAGTTATATTCTTGTACATAGGGGCAGTATTATAGTAGTTATATTCTTGTACATAGGGGGCAGTATTATAGTAGTTATATTCTTGTACATAGGGGGCAGTATTATAGTCGTTATATTCTTGTACATAGGGGCAGTATTATAGTAGTTATATTCTAGTACATAGGAGGCAGTATTATAGTAGTTATATTCTTGTACATAGGAGCAGTATTATAGTAGTTATATTCTTGTGCATAGGGGGCAGTATTATAGTAGTTATATTCTTGTGCATAGGGGGCAGTATTATAATAGTTATATTCTTGTGCATAGGGGGCAGTATTATAGTAGTTATATTCTTGTGCATAGGGGGCAGTATTATAATAGTTATATTCTTGTACATAGGGGGCAGTATTATAGTAGTTATGCTCTTGTACATAGGGGGCAGTATTATAGTAGTTATATTCTTGTACATAGAGGCAGTATTATAGTAGTTATATTCTTGTACATAGTGGGCAGTATTATAGTAGTTATATTCTTGTACATAGAGGCAGTATTATAGTAGTTAACCTCTTGTACATAGGGAGCTGTATTATAGTAGTTATATTCTTGTACATAGAGGCAGTATTATAGTAGTTATATTCTTGTACATAGTGGGCAGTATTATAGTAGTTATATTCTTGTACATAGAGGCAGTATTATAGTAGTTATGCTCTTGTACATAGGAGCAGTATTATAGTAGTTATATTCTTGTACATAGGGGACAGTATTAGAGTAGTTATATTCTTGCACATAGGGGGCAGTATTATAGTAGTTATATTCTTGTACATAGAGGACAGTATTATAGTAGTTATATTCTTGTACATAGAGGACAGTATTATAGTAGTTATATTCTTGCACATAAGGGGCGGTATTATAGTAGTTATATTCTTGTACACAGGGGGCAGTATTATAGTAGTTATATTGTTGTACATAGGAGGCAGTATTATAGTAGTTATATTCTTGTACATAGGGGGCGGTATTATAGTAGTTATATTCTTGTACATAGGGGAGAGTATTATAGTAGATATATTCTTGTACATAGGGGGGCAGTATTATAGTAGTTATATTCTTGTACATAGGGGGCACTATTATAGTAGTTATATTCTTGTACATTATGGGCAGTATTATAGTAGTTATATTCTTGTACATAGGAACAGTATTATAGTAGTTATATTGTTGTACGTAGGCGGCAGTATTATAGTAGTTACATTCTTGTACATAGGAGGGCAGTATTATAATAGTTATATTCTTTTACGTAGGAGGTAGTATTATAGTAGCTATATTCTTGTACATAGCGGGCAGTATTATAGTAGTTATATTCTTGTACATAGGGGACAGTATTATAGTAGTTATATTCTTGTACATAGGATGCAGTATTATAGTAGTTATATTCTTGTACATAGGATGCAGTATTATAGTAGTTATATTCTTGTACATAGGAGGCAGTATTATAGTAGTTATATTCTTGCATATAGGGGCAGTATTATAGTAGTTATACATTTGTACATAGGGGGCAGTATTCTAGTAGTTATATTCTTGTACATAGAAGGCAGTAATATAGTAGTTATACTCTGGTACAAAGGGAACAGTATTATAGTAGTTATATTCTTGTACATGGGGGACAGTGTTATAGCATTTATATTCTTGTACATAGGAGGCAGTATTATAGTAGTTATATTCTTGTACATAGGGAGCAGCATTATAGTAGTTATATTCTTGTACGTAGGGAGCAGTATTATAGTGATTATATTCTTGTACATAGGGGGCAGTATTATAGTGATTATATTCTTGTACATAGGGGGCAGTATTATAGTGATTATATTCTTGTACATAGGGGGCAGCATTATAGTAGTTATATTATTGTACATAGGGGACAGAATTATAGTAGTTATATTATTGTACATAGGGGGCGGTATTAAAGCAGTTATATTCTTGTACACAGGGGGCAGTATTATCGTAGTTATAATCTTGTTTATAGGAGCAGTATTATAGTAGTTATTCTTGTACATAGGGGGCAGTATAATAGTAGTTATATTCTTGAACCTAGGGAGCAGTATTTTATTAGTCATATTCTTGTACATAGGTGCAGTATTATAGGAGATATATTCTTGTACATAGGGGGCAGTATTATAGTAGTTATATTCCTGTACATAGAAGACAGTATTATACTAGTTATATTCTTGTACTTAGGGGCAGTATTATAGTAGTTATATTCTTGTACATAGGGGGCAGTATTATAGTAGTTATATTCTTGTACATAGGGGGCAGTATTATAGCAGCTATATTGTTGTACGTAGCGGGCAGTATTATAGTAGCTATATTGTTGTGCATAGGGGCAATAGTATAGTAGTTATATTCTTGTACATAGGGGGCAGTATTATAGTAGTTATATTCTTGTACATAGGGGGCAGCATTATAGTAGTTATATTTTTGTACATAGCAGGCTGTATTATAGTAGTTATATTCTTGTACATAGGAAGCAGTATTATAGCAGCTATATTCTTGTACATAGGAGGCAGTATTATAGTAGTTTTATTCTTCTATACATGGGGCAGTATTATAGTAGTTATATTCTTGTACATAGGAGGCAGTATTATGGTAGTTATATTCCTGTATATAGGGGCAGTATTATAGTAGTTATACACTTGTACATAGGGGGCAGTAATATAGTAGTTATATTCTTGTACATTGGAAGCAGTATTATAGTAGTTATATTCTTGTACATAGGGAGCAGTATTATCGTAGTTATGTTCTTATATATGGGAGCAGTATTATAGTAGTTATATTCTTGTACATAGGGAGGCATTATTATAGTAGTTATATTCTTGCACGTAGGGGGCAGTATTATAGTAGTTATATTCTGGTACATAGAGGCAGTATTATAGTAGTTATATTCTTGTACATAGTGGGCAGTATTATAGTAGTTATATTCTTGTACATAGAGGCAGTATTATAGTAGTTATGCTCTTGTACATAGGGAGCAGTATTATAGTAGTTATATTCTTGTACATAGGGGACAGTATTAGAGTAGTTATATTCTTGCACATAGGGGGCAGTATTATAGTAGTTATATTCTTGTACATAGGAGGCAGTATTATAGTAGTTATATTCTTGTACATAGAGGAAAGTATTATAGTAGTTATATTCTTGCACATAAGGGACGGTATTATAGTAGTTATATTCTTGTACACAGGGGGCAGATTTATAGTAGTTATATTCTTGTACATAGGAGGCAATATTATAGTAGTTATATTCTTGTACATAGGGGGCGGTATTATAGTAGTTATATTCTTGTACATAGGAGGCAGTATTATAGTAGTTATATTCTTGTACATAGGGGAGAGTATTATAGTAGATATATTCTTGTACATAGGGGGCAGTATTATAGTAGTTATACTCTTGTACATAGGGGGCACTATTATAGTAGTTATATTCTTGTACATTATGGGCAGTATTATAGTAGTTATATTCTTGTACATAGGAACAGTATTATAGTAGTTATATTCTTGTACGTAGGGGGCAGTATTATAGTAGTTACATTCTTGTACATAGGAGGGCAGTATTATAATAGTTATATTCTTTTACATAGGAGGTAGTATTATAGTAGCTATATTCTTGTACATAGGGGGCAGTATTATAGTAGTTATATTCTTGTACATAGAAGGCAGTATTATAGTAGTTATATTCTTGCATATAGGGGCAGTATTATAGTAGTTATACACTTGTACATAGGGGGCAGTATTATAGTAGTTATATTCTTGTACATAGAAGGCAGTAATATAGTAGTTATACTCTGGTACAAAGGGGACAGTATTATAGTAGTTATATTCTTGTACATGGGGGGCAGTATTATGGTAGTTATATTCCTGTATATAGGGGCAGTATTATAGTAGTTATACACTTGTACATAGGCGGCAGTAATATAGTAGTTATATTCTTGTACATTGGAAGCAGTATTATAGTAGTTATATTCTTGTACATAGGGAGCAGTATTATCGTAGTTATGTTCTTATATATGGGAGCAGTATTATAGTAGTTATATTCTTGTACATAGGGAGGCATTATTATAGTAGTTATATTCTTGCACGTAGGGGGCAGTATTATAGTGATTATATTCTTGTACATAGGCTGCAGCATTATAGTAGTTATATTCTTGTACATAGGGGACAGTATTATAGTAGTTATATTCTTGTACATAGGGAGCAGTATTATAGTAGTTATATTCTTGTACATAGGGGGCAGTATTATAGCAGTTATATTCTTGTACATAGGAGGCAGTATTATAGTGGTTACTCTTGTACATAGGGGGCAGTATTATAGTAGTTATATTCTTGAACCTAGGGAGCAGTATTATAGTAGTCATATTCTTGTACATAGGTGCAGTATTATAGTAGTCATATTCTTGTACATAGGTGCAGTATTAGAGTAGTTACATTCTTGTACATAGGGGGCAATATTATAGTAGTTATATTCTTGTACTTAGGGAGCAGTATTATAGTAGTTATATTCCTGTACATAGGAGACAGTGTTATAGTAGTTATATTCTTGTACATAGGGGGCAGTATTATATTAGTTAGATTCTTGTACATAGAGGCAGTATTATAGTAGTTATGCTCTTGTACATAGGAGCAGTATTATATTAGTTATATTCTTGTACATAGGGGACAGTATTAGAGTAGTTATATTCTTGCACATAGGGGGCAGTATTATAGTAGTTATATTCTTGTACATAGGAGGCAGTATTATAGTAGTTATATTCTTGTACATAGAGGACAGTATTATAGTAGTTATATTCTTGCACATAAGGGGCGGTATTATAGTAGTTATATTCTTGTACACAGGGGGCAGTATTATAGTAGTTATATTGTTGTACATAGGAGGCAGTATTATAGTAGTTATATTCTTGTACATAGGGGGCGGTATTATAGTAGTTATATTCTTGTACATAGGAGGCAGTATTATAGTAGTTATATTCTTGTACATAGGGGAGAGTATTATAGTAGATATATTCTTGTACATAGGGGGGCAGTATTATAGTAGTTATATTCTTGTACATAGGGGGCACTATTATAGTAGTTATATTCTTGTACATTATGGGCAGTATTATAGTAGTTATATTCTTGTACATAGGAACAGTATTATAGTAGTTATATTGTTGTACGTAGGGGGCAGTATTATAGTAGTTACATTCTTGTACATAGGAGGGCAGTATTATAATAGTTATATTCTTTTACGTAGGAGGTAGTATTATAGTAGCTATATTCTTGTACATAGCGGGCAGTATTATAGTAGTTATATTCTTGTACATAGGGGACAGTATTATAGTAGTTATATTCTTGTACATAGGATGCAGTATTATAGTAGTTATATTCTTGTACATAGGATGCAGTATTATAGTAGTTATATTCTTGTACATAGGAGGCAGTATTATAGTAGTTATATTCTTGCATATAGGGGCAGTATTATAGTAGTTATGCACTTGTACATAGGGGGCAGTATTCAAGTAGTTATATTCTTGTACATAGAAGGCAGTAATATAGTAGTTATACTCTGGTACAAAGGGAACAGTATTATAGTAGTTATATTCTTGTACATGGGGGACAGTGTTATAGCATTTATATTCTTGTACATAGGAGGCAGTATTATAGTAGTTATATTCTTGTACATAGGGAGCAGCATTATAGTAGTTATATTCTTGTACGTAGGGAGCAGTATTATAGTGATTATATTCTTGTACATAGGGGGCAGTATTATAGTGATTATATTCTTGTACATAGGGGGCAGTATTATAGTGATTATATTCTTGTACATAGGGGGCAGCATTATAGTAGTTATATTATTGTACATAGGGGACAGAATTATAGTAGTTATATTATTGTACATAGGGGGCGGTATTAAAGCAGTTATATTCTTGTACATAGGGGGCAGTATTATCGTAGTTATAATCTTGTTTATAGGAGCAGTATTATAGTAGTTATTCTTGTACATAGGGGGCAGTATAATAGTAGTTATATTCTTGAACCTAGGGAGCAGTATTTTATTAGTCATATTCTTGTACATAGGTGCAGTATTATAGGAGATATATTCTTGTACATAGGGGGCAGTATTATAGTAGTTATATTCCTGTACATAGAAGACAGTATTATACTAGTTATATTCTTGTACTTAGGGGCAGTATTATAGTAGTTATATTCTTGTACATAGGGGGCAGTATTATAGTAGTTATATTCTTGTACATAGGGGGCAGTATTATAGCAGCTATATTGTTGTACGTAGCGGGCAGTATTATAGTAGCTATATTGTTGTGCATAGGGGCAATAGTATAGTAGTTATATTCTTGTACATAGGGGGCAGTATTATAGTAGTTATATTCTTGTACATAGGGGGCAGCATTATAGTAGTTATATTTTTGTACATAGCAGGCTGTATTATAGTAGTTATATTCTTGTACATAGGAAGCAGTATTATAGCAGCTATATTCTTGTACATAGGAGGCAGTATTATAGTAGTTTTATTCTTCTATACATGGGGCAGTATTATAGTAGTTATATTCTTGTACATAGGAGGCAGTATTATGGTAGTTATATTCCTGTATATAGGGGCAGTATTATAGTAGTTATACACTTGTACATAGGGGGCAGTAATATAGTAGTTATATTCTTGTACATTGGAAGCAGTATTATAGTAGTTATATTCTTGTACATAGGGAGCAGTATTATCGTAGTTATGTTCTTATATATGGGAGCAGTATTATAGTAGTTATATTCTTGTACATAGGGAGGCATTATTATAGTAGTTATATTCTTGCACGTAGGGGGCAGTATTATAGTAGTTATATTCTGGTACATAGAGGCAGTATTATAGTAGTTATATTCTTGTACATAGTGGGCAGTATTATAGTAGTTATATTCTTGTACATAGAGGCAGTATTATAGTAGTTATGCTCTTGTACATAGGGAGCAGTATTATAGTAGTTATATTCTTGTACATAGGGGACAGTATTAGAGTAGTTATATTCTTGCACATAGGGGGCAGTATTATAGTAGTTATATTCTTGTACATAGGAGGCAGTATTATAGTAGTTATATTCTTGTACATAGAGGACAGTATTATAGTAGTTATATTCTTGCACATAAGGGACGGTATTATAGTAGTTATATTCTTGTACACAGGGGGCAGATTTATAGTAGTTATATTCTTGTACATAGGAGGCAATATTATAGTAGTTATATTCTTGTACATAGGGGGCGGTATTATAGTAGTTATATTCTTGTACATAGGGGAGAGTATTATAGTAGATATATTCTTGTACATAGGGGGCAGTATTATAGTAGTTATACTCTTGTACATAGGGGGCACTATTATAGTAGTTATATTCTTGTACATTATGGGCAGTATTATAGTAGTTATATTCTTGTACATAGGAACAGTATTATAGTAGTTATATTCTTGTACGTAGGGGGCAGTATTATAGTAGTTACATTCTTGTACATAGGAGGGCAGTATTATAATAGTTATATTCTTTTACATAGGAGGTAGTATTATAGTAGCTATATTCTTGTACATAGGGGGCAGTATTATAGTAGTTATATTCTTGTACATAGAAGGCAGTATTATAGTAGTTATATTCTTGCATATAGGGGCAGTATTATAGTAGTTATACACTTGTACATAGGGGGCAGTATTATAGTAGTTATATTCTTGTACATAGAAGGCAGTAATATAGTAGTTATACTCTGGTACAAAGGGGACAGTATTATAGTAGTTATATTCTTGTACATGGGGGGCAGTATTATGGTAGTTATATTCCTGTGTATAGGGGCAGTATTATAGTAGTTATACACTTGTACATAGGCGGCAGTAATATAGTAGTTATATTCTTGTACATTGGAAGCAGTATTATAGTAGTTATATTCTTGTACATAGGGAGCAGTATTATCGTAGTTATGTTCTTATATATGGGAGCAGTATTATAGTAGTTATACACTTGTACATAGGGGGCAGTATTATAGTAGTTATATTCTTGTACATAGAGGGCAGTATTATAGTAGTTATATTCTTGTACATAGGGAGGCATTATTATAGTAGTTATATTCTTGCACATAGGGGGCAGTATTATAGTGATTATATTCCTGTACATAGGCTGCAGCATTATAGTAGTTATATTCTTGTACATAGGGGACAGTATTATAGTAGTTATATTCTTGTACATAGGGAGCAGTATTATAGTAGTTATATTCTTGTACATAGGGGGCAGTATTATAGCAGTTATATTCTTGTACATAGGAGGCAGTATTATAGTGGTTACTCTTGTACATAGGGGGCAGTATTATAGTAGTTATATTCTTGAACCTAGGGAGCAGTATTATAGTAGTCATATTCTTGTACATAGGTGCAGTATTATAGTAGTCATATTCTTGTACATAGGTGCAGTATTAGAGTAGTTACATTCTTGTACATAGGGGGCAATATTATAGTAGTTATATTCTTGTACTTAGGGAGCAGTATTATAGTAGTTATATTTTTGTACATAGGGGGCAGTATTATATTAGTTAGATTCTTGTACATAGAGGGCAGTATTATAGCAGCTATATTGTTGTACGTAGGGGGCAGTATTATAGCAGCTATATTGTTGTGCATAGGGCGCAGTATTATAGCAGTTATATTCTTGTACATAGGGGGCAGTATTATAGTAGTTGTATTCTTGCACGTAGGTGGCAGTATTATAGTAGTATTTTTATTCTTGTACATAGGAGGCAGTATTGTAGTAGTTATATTCTTGTACATAGGAGGCAGTATTATAGTAGTTATATTCTTGTACATAAGGAGCAGTATTATAGTAGTTATATTTTTGTACATAGGGGCTGTATTATATTAGTTACTCTTGTACATAGGGGGCAGTATTATAGTAGTTATATTCTTGCACGTAGGAGGCAGTATTGTAGTAGTTATATTCTGGTACATAGCAGGCAGTATTATAGTAGTTATATTCTTGTACATAGGGGGCAGTATTATAGCAGTTATATTCTTGTACATAGGAGGCAGTATTATAGTAGTTTTATTCTTGTATACATGTGGCAGTATTATCGTAGTTATATTCTTGTATATAGGAGCAGTATTATAGAAGTTACTCTTGTACATAGGAGGCGGTATTATAGTAGTCATATTCTTGTACATAGGTGCAGTATTATAGTAGTCATATTCTTGTACATAGGGGGCAGTATTATATTAGTTATATTCCTGTACATAGAAGACATTATTATAGTAGTTATAATCTTGTACTTAGGGGCAGTATTATAGTAGCTATATTCCTGTACATAGGAGACAGTGTCATAGTAGTTATATTCTTGTACATAGGGGGCAGTATTATATTAGTTAGATTCTTGTACATAGAGGGCAGTATTATAGCAGCTATATTGTTGTACGTAAGGGGCAGTATTATAGCAGCTATATTGTTGTGCATAGGGCGCAGTATTATAGCAGTTATATTCTTGTACATAGGGGGCAGTATTATAGTAGTTATATTCTTGTACGTAGGGGGCAGTATTATAGTAGTATTTTTATTCTTGTACATAGGAGGCAGTATTTTAGTAGTTATATTCTTGTTCATAGGAGGCAGTATTATAGTAGTTATATTCTTGTACATAGGGGGCTGTATTATAGTAGTTATATTCTTGTACATAGGGGGCAGTATTATAGTATTTATATTCTTGTACATAGGAGGCAGTATTGTAGTAGTTATATTCATGAACATAGAAGGCAGTGTTATAGTAGTTATATTCTTGTACATAGGGGACAGTATTATAGTAGTTATATTCTTTTACATAGCAGGCAGTATTATAGTAGTTATATTCTTGTACATAGGTGCAGTATTATAGTAGTTATATTCTTGTACATAGGGGGCAGTATTATAGTAGTTATATTCTTTTACATAGGAGGCAGTATTATAGTAGTTATATTCTTGTACATAGGAGCAGTATTATAGTAGTTATATTCTTGTACATAGGGGGCAGTATTATACTAGTTATATTCTTGTACATAGGGGGAAGTATTATAGTAGTTATATTCTTGTACAAAGGGGACAATATTATAGTAATTATTTCCTTGTACATAGAGGGCAGTATTATAGTAGTTATATTCTTGTACATAGAAGCAGTATTATGGTAGTTAAATTCTTGTACATAGTAGCAGTATTATAGTAGTTATATTCTTGTACATAGGAGCAGTATTATAGTAGTTATATTCTTATACATAGGAGCAGTATTATAGTAGATATATTCTTGTACATAGGGGGCAGTATTATAATAATTATATTCTTGTATATAGGGGGCAGTATTATAGCAGTTATATTCTTGTACATAGGTGGCAGTATTGTAGTAGTTACAGTCTTGTACATAGGAGTTAGTATTATAGTAGTTATATTCTTATACATAGGAGCAGTATTATAGTAGTTATATCCTTGTACATAGGAGGCAGTATTATAGTAGTTATATTCTTGTACATAGGGAGCAGTATTATAGTAGTTATATTCTTGTACATAGGAGGCAGTATTATAGTAGTTATATTCTTGTACATAGGAGCAGTATTATAGTAGTTATATTCTTGTACATAGGGGCAGTATTATAGTAGTTATATTCTTGTACAAAGAGGACAGTATTATAGTAGTTATATTCTTTTACATAGGCAGCAGCATTATAGTAGTTATATTCTTGTACGTAGGGGGCAGTATTATAGTGATTATATTCTTGTAAATCGGGGGCAGCATTATAGTAGTTATATTCTCGTACGTAGGGGACAGTAATATAGTAGTTATATTTTTGTACATAGTGGGCTGTATTATAGTAGTTATACTCTTGTTCATAGGATGCAGTATTATGGTAGTTATATTCTTGTACATAGGGGGCAGTATTATCGTAGTTATGTTCTTGTATATAGGAGCAGTATTATAGTAGTTATTCTTGTACATAGGGGGCAGTATTATAGTTGTTATATTATTGATCCTAGGGAGCAGTATTATAGCAGCTATTTTGTTGCACGTAGGGGGCAGTATTATAGTAGCTATATTGTGCATAGGGGGCACTATTATAGTAGTTTTATTCTTGTACATAGGGGGCAGTATTATTTTAGTTATATTCTTGTACGTAGGAGGCAGTATTATAGTAGTATTTTCATTCTTGTACATAGGAGGTAGTATTATAGTAGTTATATTCTTATACATAGGGGGCAGTATTATAGTAGTTATATTCTTGTACATAGGGGCAGTATTATAGTAGTTATATTCTTGTACATAGGGGGCAGTATTATTTTAGTTATATTCTTGTACGTAGGAGGCAGTATTATAGTAGTATTTTTATTCTTGTACATAGGAGGAAGTATTGTAGTAGTTACATTCTTGTACATAGGGGGCCGTATTATAGTAGTTATATTCTTGTACATAGGAGGCAGTATTGTAGTAGTTATAATCTTGTACATAGGAGGTAGTATTATAGTAGTTATATTCTTGTACATAGGGGGCAGTATTATACTAGTTATGTTCTTGTACATAGACGGCAGTATTATAGTAGTTATATTCTTGTACATAGGGGGCAGTATTATAGTACTTATATTCTTGAACATAGAAGCAGTATTATAGTAGTTAAATTCTTGTACTTAGGCTCAGTATTATAGTATTTATATTCTTGTACATAGGGAGCAGCATTATAGTAGTTATATTCTTGTACGTAGTGGGCAGCATTATAGTAGCTATATTTTTGTACATAGGGGGCTGTATTATAGTAGTTAAATTCTTGTACATAGGGGGCAGTATGATAGCAGTTATATTCTTGTACATAGGCAGTATTATAGTAGTTATATTCTTGTACATTGGAGGCAGTATTATAGTTGCTTTATTCTTGTATATAGGGGGCAGCATCATAGTAGTTATATTCTTGTACATAGGGGGCAGTATTATAGTAGTTATATTCTTGTACATAGGGGCAGTATTATAGTAGTTATATTCTTGTACATAGGGAGCAGTATTATAGTAGTTATATTCTTTTACATAGGAGGCAGTATTATAGTTGTTATATTCTTGTACATAGGAGGCAGTATTATAGTAGTTAAATTCTTGTACATAGTAGCAGTATTATAGTAGTTATATTCTTGTACATAGGAGCAGTATTATAGTAGTTATATTCTTATACATAGGAGCAGTATTATAGTAGATATATTCTTGTACATAGGAGGCAGTATTATAGTAGTTATATTCTTATACATAGGAGCAGTATTATAGTAGTTATATACTTGTACATAGGAGGCAGTATTATAGTAGTTATATTCTTGTACATAGGGAGCAGTATTATAGTAGTTATATTCTTGTACATAGGAGGCAGTATTATAGTAGTTATATTCTTGTACATAGGAGCAGTATTATAGTAGTTATATTCTTGTACATAGGGGCAGTATTATAGTAGTTATATTCTTGTACATAGGAGGCAGTATTGTAGTAGTTATAATCTTGCACATAGGAGGCAGTATTATAGTAGTTATATTCTTGTACATAGGGGGCAGTATTATACTAGTTATGTTCTTGTACATAGACGGCAGTATTATAGTAGTTATATTCTTGTACATAGGGGCAGTATAATAGTAGTTATATTCTTGTACATAGGAGGCAGTATTATAGTAGTTATATTCTTATACATAGGGGGCAGTATTATAGTAGTTATATTCTTGTACATAGGGGCAGTATTATAGTAGTTATATTCTTGTACATAGGGGGCAGTATTATTTTAGTTATATTCTTGTACGTAGGAGGCAGTATTATAGTAGTATTTTTATTCTTGTACATAGGAGGCAGTATTGTAGTAGTTACATTCTTGTACATAGGGGGCCGTATTATAGTAGTTATATTCTTGTACATAGGAGGCAGTATTGTAGTAGTTATAATCTTGTACATAGGAGGCAGTATTATAGTAGTTATATTCTTGTACATAGGGGTAGTATTATAGTAGTTATATTCTTGTACAAAGAGGACAGTATTATAGTAGTTATATTCTTTTACATAGGGGGCAGTATTATAGTAGTTATATTCTTGTACATAGGCAGCAGCATTATAGTAGTTATATTCTTGTACGTAGGGGGCAGTATTATAGTGATTATATTCTTGTAAATCGGGGGCAGCATTATAGTAGTTATATTCTCGTACGTAGGGGACAGTAATATAGTAGTTATATTTTTGTACATAGTGGGCTGTATTATAGTAGTTATACTCTTGTTCATAGGATGCAGTATTATGGTAGTTATATTCTTGTACATAGGGGGCAGTATTATCGTAGTTATGTTCTTGTATATAGGAGCAGTATTATAGTAGTTATTCTTGTACATAGGGGGCAGTATTATAGTTGTTATATTATTGATCCTAGGGAGCAGTATTATAGCAGCTATTTTGTTGCACGTAGGGGGCAGTATTATAGTAGCTATATTGTTGTGCATAGGGGGCAGTATTATAGTAGTTATATTCTTGTACATAGGGGGCAGTATTATTTTAGTTATATTCTTGTACGTAGGAGGCAGTATTATAGTAGTATTTTCATTCTTGTACATAGGAGGTAGTATTGTAGTAGTTATATTCTTGTACATAGGGGGCCGTATTATAGTAGTTATATTCTTGTACATAGGAGGCAGTATTGTAGTAGTTATAATCTTGCACATAGGAGGCAGTATTATAGTAGTTATATTCTTGTACATAGGGGGCAGTATTATACTAGTTATGTTCTTGTACATAGACGGCAGTATTATAGTAGTTATATTCTTGTACATAGGGGCAGTATAATAGTAGTTATATTCTTGTACATAGGAGGCAGTATTATAGTAGTTATATTCTTATACATAGGGGGCAGTATTATAGTAGTTATATTCTTGTACATAGGGGCAGTATTATAGTAGTTATATTCTTGTACATAGGGGGCAGTATTATTTTAGTTATATTCTTGTACGTAGGAGGCAGTATTATAGTAGTATTTTTATTCTTGTACATAGGAGGCAGTATTGTAGTAGTTACATTCTTGTACATAGGGGGCCGTATTATAGCAGTTACATTCTTGTACATAGGGGGCCGTATTATAGTAGTTATATTCTTGTACATAGGAGGCAGTATTGTAGTAGTTATAATCTTGTACATAGGAGGCAGTATTATAGTAGTTATATTCTTGTACATAGGGGCAGTATTATAGTAGTTATATTCTTGTACAAAGAGGACAGTATTATAGTAGTTATATTCTTTTACATAGGGGGCAGTATTATAGTAGTTATATTCTTGTACATAGGCAGCAGCATTATAGTAGTTATATTCTTGTACGTAGGGGGCAGTATTATAGTGATTATATTCTTGTAAATCGGGGGCAGCATTATAGTAGTTATATTCTCGTACGTAGGGGACAGTAATATAGTAGTTATATTTTTGTACATAGTGGGCTGTATTATAGTAGTTATACTCTTGTTCATAGGATGCAGTATTATGGTAGTTATATTCTTGTACATAGGGGGCAGTATTATCGTAGTTATGTTCTTGTATATAGGAGCAGTATTATAGTAGTTATTCTTGTACATAGGGGGCAGTATTATAGTTGTTATATTATTGATCCTAGGGAGCAGTATTATAGCAGCTATTTTGTTGCACGTAGGGGGCAGTATTATAGTAGCTATATTGTTGTGCATAGGGGGCAGTATTATAGTAGTTATATTCTTGTACATAGGGGGCAGTATTATTTTAGTTATATTCTTGTACGTAGGAGGCAGTATTATAGTAGTATTTTCATTCTTGTACATAGGAGGTAGTATTGTAGTAGTTATATTCTTGTACATAGGGGGCCGTATTATAGTAGTTATATTCTTGTACATAGGAGGCAGTATTGTAGTAGTTATAATCTTGCACATAGGAGGCAGTATTATAGTAGTTATATTCTTGTACATAGGGGGCAGTATTATACTAGTTATGTTCTTGTACATAGACGGCAGTATTATAGTAGTTATATTCTTGTACATAGGGGCAGTATAATAGTAGTTATATTCTTGTACATAGGAGGCAGTATTATAGTAGTTATATTCTTATACATAGGGGGCAGTATTATAGTAGTTATATTCTTGTACATAGGGGCAGTATTATAGTAGTTATATTCTTGTACATAGGGGGCAGTATTATTTTAGTTATATTCTTGTACGTAGGAGGCAGTATTATAGTAGTATTTTTATTCTTGTACATAGGAGGCAGTATTGTAGTAGTTACATTCTTGTACATAGGGGGCCGTATTATAGTAGTTATATTCTTGTACATAGGAGGCAGTATTGTAGTAGTTATAATCTTGTACATAGGAGGCAGTATTATAGTAGTTATATTCTTGTACATAGGGGGCAGTATTATACTAGTTATGTTCTTGTACATAGACGGCAGTATTATAGTAGTTATATTCTTGTACATAGGGGGCAGTATTATAGTACTTATATTCTTGAACATAGAAGCAGTATTATAGTATTTATATTCTTGTACATAGGGAGCAGCATTATAGTAGTTATATTCTTGTACATAGGGGGCTGTATTATAGTAGTTAAATTCTTGTACATAGGGGGCAGTATGATAGCAGTTATATTCTTGTACATAGGCAGTATTATAGTAGTTATATTCTTGTACATTGGAGGCAGTATTATAGTTGCTTTATTCTTGTATATAGGGGCAGCATCATAGTAGTTATATTCTTGTACATAGGGGGCAGTATTATAGTAGTTATATTCTTGTACATAGGGGCAGTATTATAGTAGTTATATTCTTGTACATAGGGAGCAGTATTATAGTAGTTATATTCTTTTACATAGGAGGCAATATTATAGTAGTTATATTCTTGTACATAGGAGCAGTATTATAGTAGTTATATTCTTGTACATAGGGGGCAGAATTATAGTAGTTATATTCTTGTACATAGGGGGAAGTATTATAGTAGTTATATTCTTGTACAAAGGGGACATTATTATAGTAGTTATATTCTTGTACATAGAGGGCAGTATTATAGTAGTTATATTCTTGTACATAGAAGCAGTATTATGGTAGTTAAATTCTTGTACATAGTAGCAGTATTATAGTAGTTATATTCTTGTACATAGGGGGCAGTATTATAGTAGTTATATTCTTGTACATAGGCAGCAGCATTATAGTAGTTATATTCTTGTACGTAGGGGGCAGTATTATAGTGATTATATTCTTGTAAATCGGGGGCAGCATTACAGTAGTTATATTCTCGTACATAGGGGACAGTAATATAGTAGTTATATTCTTGTACATAGGGGGCAGCATTATAGTAGTTATATTTTTGTACATAGTGGGCTGTATTATAGTAGTTATACTCTTGTTCATAGGATGCAGTATTATGGTAGTTATATTCTTGTACATAGGGGGCAGTATTATCGTAGTTATGTTCTTGTATGTAGGAGCAGTATTATAGTAGTTATTCTCGTACATAGGGGGCAGTATTATAGTAGTTATATTATTGATCCTAGGGAGCAGTATTATAGCAGCTATTTTGTTGCACGTAGGGGGCAGTATTATAGTAGTTATATTCTTGTACATAGGGGGCAGTATTATTTTAGTTATATTCTTGTACGTAGGAGGCAGTATTATAGTAGTATTTTTATTCTTGTACATAGGAGGCAGTATTGTAGTAGTTATGTTCTTATACATAGGGGGCCGTATTATAGTAGTTATATTCTTGTACAGAGGAGGCAGTATTGTAGTAATTATAATCTTGTACATAGGAGGCAGTATTATAGTAGTTATATTCTTGTACATAGGGGGCAGTATTATAGTAGTTACATTCTTGTACGTAGGGGGCAGTATTATAGTAGTATTTTTATTCTTGTACATAGGAGGCAGTATTGTAGTCGTTATATTCTTGTACATAGGGGGCAGTATTATAGCAGTTATATTCTTGTACATAGGAGGCAGTATTGTAGTAGTTATCATCTTGTACATAGGAGCAGTATTATAGTAGTTATATTCTTGTACATAGGGGGTAGTATTATAGTAGTTATATTCTTGTACATAGGGGGCAGTATTATAGTAGTTATATTCTTGTACATAGGAGCAGTATTATAGTAGTTATATTCTTGTACATAGGAGGCAGTATTATAGTAGTTATATTCTTGTACATAGGAGCAGTATTATAGTAGTTATATTCTTGTACATAGGGGGCAGTATTATACTAGTTATGTTCTTGTACATAGACGGCAGTATTATAGTAGTTATATTCTTGTACATAGGGGGCAGTATTATAGTAGTTATATTCTTGAACATAGAAGCAGTATTATAGTAGTTAAATTCTTGTACTTAGGGGCAGTATTACAGTAGTTATATTCTTGTACATAGGGGGCAGTATTATAGTAGTTATATTCTTGTACATAGCGGGCAGTATTACAGTAGTTATATTCTTGTACATAGGGGGCAGTATTGTAGTAGTTATATTCTTGTACATAGGGGGCAGTATTATAGTAGTTATATTCTTGTACATATCAGCAGTATTATAGTAGTTATATTCTTGTACATTGGGGGCAGTATTATAGTATTTATATTCTTGTACTTAGGGAGCAGCATTATAGTAGTTATATTCTTGTACGTAGGGGACAGTATTATAGTAGTTATATTCTTGTACATAGGGGGCTGTTTTATAGTAGTTAAATTCTTGTACATATGGCGCAGTATGATAGCAGTTATATTCTTGTACATAGGAGCAGTATTATAGTAGTTATTTTCTTGTACATAGGGGGCAATATTATAGTAGTATTTTTATTCTTGTTCATCGGAGGCAGTATTGTAGTAGTTATATTCTTGTACATAGGAGGCAGCATTACAGTTGTTTTATTCTTGTATATAGGGGGCAGCATCATAGTAGTTATATTCTTGTACATAGGGGGCAGTCTTATAGTAGTTATATTCTTGTACATAGGGGCAGTATTATAGTAGTTATATTCTTGTACATAGGGGGCAGTATTAGAGTAGTTATATTCTTGTACATAGGGGGCAGTATTATAGCAGCTATATTGTTGTACATAGGGGGCAGTATTATAGTAGCTATATTGTTGTACATAGGGGCAGTATTAGAGTAGTTATATTCTTGTACATAGGAGGCAGTATTATAGCAGCTATATTGTTGTACATAGGGGGCAGTATTATAGCAGCTATATTGTTGTACATAGGGGGCAGTATTATAGTAGTTATATTCTTGTACATAGGGGCAGTTTTATAGTAGTTATATTCTTGTACATAGGGGGGCAGTATTATAGTAGTTATATTCTTGTACATAGGCGCAGTATTATAGTAGTTATATTCTTGTACATAGGGGGCAGTATTATAGTAGTTATATTCATGTACATAGGAGGCAGTATTATAGTAGTTATATTCTTGTACATAGGGGGCAGTATTATAGTAGTTATATTCTTGTACATAGGGGGCAGTATTATAGTAGTTATATTCTTGTACATAGGGGGCAGTATTATAGTAGTTATATTCTTGTACATAGGGAGCAGTATTATAGTAGTTATTTTCTTGTACATAGGAGGCAATATTATAGTAGTTATATTCTTGTACATAGGGGGCAGTATTATAGTAGTTTTATTCTTGTACATAGGGGGCAGTATTATAGTAGATATATACTTGTACATAGGAGGCAGTATTATAGTAGTTATATTCTTGTACATAGGGGCAGTATTATAGTAGTTATATTCTTGTACATAGGGGGCAGTATTATAGTAGTTATATTCTTGTACATAGGAGCAATATTATAGTAGTTATATTCTTGTACATAGGGGGCGGTATTATAGTAGTTTTATTCTTGTACATAGGGGGCAGAATTATAGTAGTTATATTCCTGTACATAGGGGGCAGTATTTATAGTAGTTATATTGTTGTACATAGGGGGCAGTATTATACTAGTTATATTCTTGTACATAGGAGGCAGTATTATAGTAGTTATATTCTTGTACATAGGGGCAGTATTATAGTAGTTATATTCTTGTACATAGGAGGCAGTATTATAGTAGTTATATTCTTGTACATAGGGGGCAGTATTATAGCAGCTATATTGTTGTACATAGGGGGCAGTAACATAGTAGTTATATACTTCTGTGTCTTATTATCTCATATTGCCCCATGTAGTAATATATAGTCATACTGCCTCCCTCATATTATGATGTTGTATAATACTCTCTGAGCAATTAATCGATTACAAGTTCAGGTTTCCTCTGGGGGAAAAAAATTAGGTAAAAGTGAGTAAAAAAAAAAGTTTTATTAAGCATTAGAAAAAATAAAAGGTAGTGAGTTAAAAAAGGTGTCCCATAATAATAATAAATCTAAACAAAAAAAAACAAAACCCGTTTGGTATCGCTGCGTCCGTAAAAGTCCACATTATGTATCCCGAACAGAAAAAAATACACAACTCCAGAATTATGCTTTTTTGGTCAGCTGTCTCCAAGAAAAATATGATAAAAAAAAGCATTCAAATAGTTGTATGTATTCCATAATAGCACCAACAGCATCTACAGGACGCCCTCACACAACTGCGTCAACGGAAAAATCAAGTCATGGCGGCGGAAAATGTCATTTTTTCCAAACATATTTTATTTTTTAAACTTAACCCAGCAAGAAAATGAAGTCTATAAATGTGGCATCGTAGGAACCGTACCGAACCACAGAATAACATTATCGTGCAGCACGCCAGAAATCCAGGGGCACAGTTGCATTTTTTTCTCCATTTTACCCACTTAGAAATCTTTACGTTTTTCAGTCCATTATGCGGTACATTAAATAGTATCACTGAAAAATACAACCCGTCTCACAACCACAACTACAACAACCCTCCGGCAGCGGCGGCGGAGGATAAACAGGAGTTAGGATGTCTTGAGAAATCGAAAATGGCAAAAAAAAAGGCTGCGTCTTTAAGGGGCTCAAGTTAAGAAGCAAAATGTCGGCCTCCAGCACATTATTTACCGCAAGCAGTCTAGCTTGATGCGCTCCTGCTAAGGCCTGTCATACCAGGCATGGCCCACCACAAGCAGTTCCGCAGGTTCGAACTCCGAATCTTAAGCGGTTGCCAGCCCCCCAGCACCAAACCTACCCGAGGGCCCGACCTCCACCCAGGCATGGGGCTATTATTTGGCGTATTGTATAATGGCGCCTCTGGCATGGATATTGAGATCCGCGATGGAAGCTGCGGTCGGGACCGCTGACATACATGTGAACGAGCTCTCAGCTTCAACCAATGCAAAGAGGAAGACGAGAGAGAAGGGAATGACCCACAAGCATCAGTCTGCTTCTGCTATTTCTGGGGTCGTTACATCCAACTGCCATAGAAGCAGGAGATTTGTATGCCGCAAAATGAGTAATGAGGCGGCGTGGGACTGGGGGCGAGGGGGGGGGGGGGTAAGTAAGTTTTGAATAGCGAGCGGTTAGGAGGAAGGGGCGGAGTTAGAGACAGGAAGAGAAGAGAGTGGGGAGCAGGAAAGGCAGTACGAGTGGAGCTAGTGAGAAAGAAGGAAGCAAAAGAGAAGACGGATTAAAAGCTAAAAGAAACGGTTAAAAAGAGCAGTGGAGCGGATTGAGGAAGCGGCTGGTTAAAAGAGGAGGAAAGACCACGAATATCGGGTGGAAGAAGAGGCCGGCGAAAGGGAAGAAAGAGCGGGACTATTGGGTGGAAGAGGTGTCCAGCGGAGGAAGAGGATCGTGAGAGCGCAAGCACAGAGGAAAAGGCATCGGGGGATTACAATAATGGAGGACTTACACAGGATGATAAGAGAAGCGGTGAAGAAGGACGGGACCTGTTGGCTCGAGGAGCTGCTGGCGACATGCAGGACACCCGCGGAGCAGGCAACGACCGCCGGGCAGGAGGAGCAACACCAAGCATCGGGGGAGGACGTCGCTATCCAGGACGAGGCTCCACAGGGACGGCAGCGTCGAAGGAAGCAGCCTCCGGCAAGGCTCAGCCCGAGCCCAGCGAGAAAGAGAGGAGGACTAAGAGACAGCCGCGCCAGCGATTGCCCAAGAGGGTCCGGAAGCCCTAGCGGAGGAAGGGCGCCGGTACCTAGGCGCGCGCCGGGGAGACCGGCAGCACAAGCACTACGGTCAGCAATTTCCGGGGGTCCGGAAAGCGGAGGACACTGTTCGGCAGCCAGGGCAGGCTCTGGACGTTTGCAGGAGCGCGCATCCGGGCGCAGGACTACAGCGGCAGCGAGAGGTGAGCTCAGGCAGAGCGGAGAGAGGCAGGGGAGCACGCGGTTAGGCCGCCCGTCCTCACAAGATGGCGGCACAGCACGTGGGGGGGGGGGGGGGCAGCGCTGGAGGTGCGCAGCAGCTTAGCCACGTGCAGCAAGAGTATAGAAGGTAGGGGCAGCGAGAAGGGGAAAAGAAAAGCAGCCAGCAGGGCCACATACAACCCCCCATCACATAGCCCAGAGAGCTACAGCAGTGGGTCTGGCAGCAGCAGGGGGGGGGGGGGGGGGGGAGGCAGTTTAGGGGATCCCACAGGGGAACTAGCCAGTTCAGGAGAGGAAGGTCACATAGTCTTGGAAAGGGGGGCAAGGAGGCGACAGTACATTCCCGACAGCAGGCCTATTAGTCGCACACTGCAACAGCCCCCCCCGACACGTATTAATCCCCCTGCAGAGTATGGCCGTAGCGGGGCCGCAGCAGTTGGGCCAGTCAACATACAATGACCCATATGAGCCACCGGGTGCTTACCGGCGATGTTATATTAACCCCCGATACATTGCCCCACCAGCCGAGTACTCAGACTACCCCCATTCACAAACCCAGGCCCCTCGCAGGAGTTCAAAGAGGCAGGGCCAAGGGGCTAGACGGAGGCAGAAGGCGCGAGCCAGGCAGGAGAGGCAGGAGCGGTTAGAGCGTGAGCAAGCACAGCAGCCAGGATTTGCACGCGGCAGCAGTGGTAGGGCGCGCGAGTCAAGTACCAGCAGCGGGCAAGAGGAACCACAGCGATTTGTGGAACAGCCACGTCGGTCGGACCCGCAGTCATCCCTCTATCGTGAGGACCGGGAACGCCGAGGGTGGCAGGACCACGCGCAGGGTCGGTCAGGACTGGACCAGCCTGGCATGTCGCAGTCTGAAAGTAGAGGAAGGGCTCTGTATCCAGCAAGTCAGCAGCCCATGCGCGAGTCGGTCAGGAGCCGCGGGAGCGGTACAGCGGGGACAGCACCCTTGGCAACGCCGGAGGTCGGTCCAGCTGGTGAGTCCGAAATATATGATGTTTTAAAATGTGTGATGGATCCCGCAAAGGTTGCGGAGAAAAGTGATGTGGTAACGTTGTTGCGGTCGCTGCTGAGCAGAATTGAACCTAAAGAAGGGCTTTTAGTGTCCTGTGCTCCAGGGGGTTCAGGCCCGCCTGTGGGTAGTACCGGTGTTAGCTCAGCAGCCATTGCAGATGTTGACCCGTCAGTTGGTTTGCAATATGGTGATTCGTTATATTGTGGTGTCGCCCCGCTGGGGGTTGGTTTGACGGATGACGTGGTGGAAAAAATTAAGAGTGGTGTTTATGTGGATATATGGTCCTTGCTTTCAGCGGACCACGTAATGGTTGATAAGGAACGGAGTTCAGAGCGTGGAACTGACAAAAAACCTAAAATAGCAAAGACCTTTGGTAACTGGCTGCAGGCATACATGGTAATGGTACACGTTACGTGCCAGCATCAGCCTGCGAAAGGTCCTGAGATGATGGTGTACTTAAACACCATATATAGCGCTTATCGGCTGCACGGGGGTGCGGCCTGGTGGCGCTACGACGAGGACTTCAGGCGTCGTATTTCGGGTAAGAGTCACATCAGTTGGGCCTCTAAGGCCACTGATGTGTGGATACAGTTGATTTTAGCACAGCAGCCGGCTAAGGCATCCTTTCCAGGGGCAGCCGCGGGGAGCACATCCCAGCAGCCCGCGGCCTCCTCTAGACCAAACGGCTCTTGTTGGTTATACAATGAGGGCCACTGCAGGTTTTACGCCACCTGCAAGTTCAGGCATGAGTGCTCGGTATGCGGGGGGCAACATGCGGCGGTTCGCTGTTTCCGCAAGCAAAGAGCAACGCCCGCGGTGGGTGGTGCCGGCGGCCCAGCGAACGCCAGTGAGAAGCTGATACCTGGATCCGTGGTTAGACAGGTACCACAGGAAACAGAAAGCAAAAATCCTTAGAGCTGGATTTTTGGAGGGCTTCAGAATACCGTTCATTGAC
The DNA here is from genome assembly GCF_035609145.1 of Eleutherodactylus coqui. Taxonomy (NCBI): domain Eukaryota; kingdom Metazoa; phylum Chordata; class Amphibia; order Anura; family Eleutherodactylidae; genus Eleutherodactylus; species Eleutherodactylus coqui. The sequence continues at coordinate 173,480,829 of NC_089845.1, forward strand.
CAGCCAATTACGACGCTATGCCCTAACTTAAAATCGGCAAGAGACGACATTGAGTTAGTGACAGAGAAGGTTATGAAGGAGGTGGAGCTGGGCCGCATGGCTGGGCCATTTGATGTCCCTCCATTCGAAAACTTGCGGGTGTCCCCGTTGGGCCTGGTGCCCAAGAAGGAATCCGGAAAATTTCGACTCATCCATCATCTATCGTTCCCAAGCGGCGGATCGGTAAATGACGGCATTTCAAAGGCAGAGGCAGCCGTGGCTTACACTTCGTTCGACTGCGCGGTACGTTTAGTGAGGTCGGCGGGCAGGTTTGCCCAGTTAGCGAAAACTGACATAGAATCGGCGTTCCGGCTGCTGCCGGTCCACCCGGATTGCTTCCATTTGCTAGGGTGTAGGATCGAGGACAGGTTTTTTGTGGACATGTGTTTGCCGATGGGATGCTCCATTTCATGCTATTTTTTCGAGTTGTTTAGTTCATTCTTGGAGTGGGTGTTACGTTATGAGACGGGCATCACATCGGTAATACATTACCTGGATGATTTTTTGTTCGTCGGTTCAAAAACGTCAGGGGATTGCGGTTTTTTATTGACAAGTTTCCAGAGACTCATGCGGTTAGCGGGAGTCCCGCTGTCGGCGGAAAAGACGACGGGCCCGGTCACGTACTTAACTTTTTTGGGCATTGAAATTGATTCGGTAGACATGGTCTTCCGGCTACCAGAAGAAAAAGTGGCAAAGCTACGCCAAGTGGTGGGGGACATGGCGCAATGCAAAAAAGCTACATTGCGGCAGATTCAGGTTCTGCTGGGTTTGTTGAATTTAGCTAGCAAGGTTATCCCAATGGGTCGAGCCTTTTCAAGGTGATTATCATTGGCAACGGTGGGAGTTCGCGAACTGCATCATTTCGTACGGGTGACAGCAGGAATTAAAGCAGACCTGCACATATGGAGGGTTTTCCTCCATTCATTCAACGGGCAAGTGGTATGCCCTAAGGATGATGTGGAAGGCCCGGATATCAGTTTGTTCGCCGATGCGGCGGGATCGGGCGGTTTTGGCGTAATTTATAATAACCATTGGTGCAGGGAACCCTGGCCAAGGTTATGGAAAGAAAGAAGGTGGACAAAAAATATTACTTTGCTGGAATTTTTCCCGGTGGTAGTGGCAATGGAATTATGGGAATCAGAGTTACGGGACCGTAAGATCTGTTTCTGGTCAGATAATGCAGCGGTCGTGCAAACCATAAATAAGCAATCTTCTGCGTTCCCGCCGGTTTTGGCGTTGTTGAGACACGTGGTATTGCGATGTTTGCAAAGTAATATATATTTGCGTGCGAAACATGTCCCAGGTTGTGACAACGGAGCGGCTGACGCACTCTCTCGTTCGCAGATGGAGCGGTTCAGGGAGCGGCACCCACGGGCGGATGCCGAGGGGGTACGCTGCCCGCCTTCCTTGTGGAATCTGGCCGAGGAGAGCTGCTGAGGCTGGTGGAGTCATCGGTTGCGGTTACAACGTGGAGAAGTTATAACACAGTCTGGGCAACATGGTTAAGATTGATGGGAGGAATGGTGGTAGGGGGTGTAAGAGCGAGGGCGGCGACGCTGGACATGTTGGCGGAATTGCGGGATAAGAGGTTGTCCGTCGGTGTGGCGAAGAAACACCTTGCTGGGGTTGCTTTCCTCTTAAAATTACACGGTGTGGCAGATGTAACGAAAGAGTTTGTGTTCCAACAGATTATTCGGGGTTGGAAAAAAGAGAAGGTACTAGCGGACACACGGCGACCCATTACGTTAAAATTGTTAATAATGTTATTGTCGGTTTTGGAGAGAGTGTGCTCAGATGCATTCGAGACGTTATTGTTCAGGTCAGCATTTTCACTCGCATTTTTCGCGGCATTGCGCATCGGTGAGCTGGTGCCGGCAAGCAAAGCAAAACCCGGGGGTTTAGGACAAAATGATGTGATTGTCACGGAGGCATCTGTCAGAGTTTGCGTTAGGAAGTCAAAGACGGACTTGTATGGTAGAGGCGACTGGCTAACCATTAATAGTTCGGGCGACAGATGGTGCCCGGTGGGCATGTTGAGACAGTTTATCGCCAGGCGCCCTGCAGTCAGCAAATTTTTGGCCCATGCGTCGGGGGCACCGCTCACCCATTTTCCGTTTTCGGCGGTTTTGCGTTCGGCTTTAAAGAAGTTGGGCCTGGATCCGGCGGAATTTGGAACCCATTCCTTTAGGATTGGGTCTGCGACGACTGCGGAAGCACACGGTATGACAGAGGACGGTTTGAAAAAGTTGGGAAGATGGAAATCCCAAGCGTATAAGTCATACGTTAGGCCAGATCGGATTGTGGAAGGAGCCTTGGTCATGGATTGAGTTGCAGTAACATAGTTTGTTTTCGGGCAATTGGAACCCGGTAAAATTTTGGGTATACCAGGGATTTGATTTCCTATGTTGATTCTTTATTTCAGCGCACGAACCATGGCATGTTTGGATTCTGGGACACTCGTTCATCTATTGGGCCGAGAGGAGAGCGGCAATGCGACCCATGGGAAGGAATCTGGGTCTGAGCGGAGCACTGGTTAATTGGGTTGGAGTGTGGGGGCTTCAATGGCCCCGGTTGTTACAGTTGGTACTAAGGATAAGCAAGTGGACCCCCCGGAAAGTTATACTGGTCGTTCATGCCGGGGGGAACGACTTAGGCAACACAAAGATGAACGATTTGTTGGTGCTCATGAAGCAGGACTTGCTTCGGTTCCGGGACTGTTTTAACGACTGCATCTTGGTTTGGTCGGATATAGTGGCTCGGAGATACTGGAGAGGTGCCAGGGATATGGACGCCATTGAGCGAGTAAGGAAATTAATAAACTTACGCATGTCCAGGTTCGTACAATCACTGGGTGGAGTGGCAGTCCGCCACTGGGAGCTGGAGGATAAAGAAAAAGGAGCTTTGAGAATGGATGGCGTACACCTCAACGAGGTGGGATTGGACACTTTTTTGTCCGGACTGCAGGACGGGGTGGAGATGGCTTTGGAGAGGGTTGGCGGGGTGGGGCGGTATGCGCCGTAGGCGTACTGCGCATGCCGTGTGGCCGGGAGCTTCCCATGCGGGCTACGGCGTAAAGGAAGGTTTTCAGGCCCATGGATACAGGGGCTTACGAACGTCCTCTGGGCCGTTACAGTATTAACAATAGTTCAATTAGGCATGGGAGGTTTATAGTCAGAGAAAGTTAATAAAGTTAAATTAAATAAATAAAGTTAAAAGTATATGTTTGAAAATATTTAATAAAGCTGTGGCCAACCCACGTTTTCACCAAGAAGTTGTAAGTATGTGTTTTGTTATAGGTAAGTGAGCTAGAACTAAGGTAAGGTGCCCCCAGTCCTGATTGGCTGCCATGTCCTTTCCCTGTATTTGTACCCCCTCCCCCAGTTTACTCTAATAAGCACTTAGCTTGCCCGAACATTGCAGTATTATTAGAATGCGAGTCCAGCAGAACTTCTCCGGAAACGCTGACCTTCTCATTGAACTTTGCTAAACCTGCACTTTTATTTATTGCCTATACATTATTAATCGCCTAGAATGATGCAAGCTCTCATTAACCCTAGAGGGGGATCGAACACCACAACTATCTGTGCTGCTCTAGCAATCAGCGCTGCAGGAGGGCGCTGTTCCACTGATGTCTATGGAAAACACTGGCTGTAGTCCGTGGTAGAAAGGGAAACTGCAAGTCAAAAAGAAAATTCACACACACTGCATAATCCTAAGGCAGTACCTTAGGGGGCGCTACATGAGTCAACACTATAAAAGCCTGCCTGTGCTATGCTCAGGGCCTACACTAGGCAGCACACAGGCAATGTTTCCTGCTGCTCCGTGATACAAGTTTTGATACAGTTTTGATAAAATGCTTATAACTGTATTTCAGTTGCAATAGAAACATCCGACTAGAGAACTTTTGGCCACGGACACATATCTTAATTCCACTTTGAATATTTGCCAGGTACACAATAGGGTCAGCCTCGGATGCGGACACACAGGGTCCTCAGCAAGCTGCAGCCCCCAAGGCCATAATCAGTGAGTGACTCTGGAAGGCTGAAGTCTACAGAAATATTTACATTGTGAATGAATGATTACATCACAAATGATCTCTCAAATGATTTGTTAACATGCAGTAAGTTCCAAACGCCAGAAAAGGTATCGACCCCCCAAAAATCCACTACAGTATTTTAATACACTGCTAAAATGCTACAAGTAAAAGTATATTGACCTGGACTGCCACCACAGAATAAAAGTACTTTACCTACAACTTAAGAGCAACTGCTCTAATAACCAGTTCAGGTAACAAAGGGTAGTGATTAGAGATGAGCGAGCACCAAAATGTTCGGGTGCTCGGTACTCGAGTCAAACTTTCAGTGATGCTCGAGGGTTCGTTTCGAGTAACGAACCCCATTGAAGTCAATGGGCGACCCGAGCATTTTTGTATTTCGCCGATGCTCGCTAAGGTTTTCATGTGTGAAAATCTGGGCAATTCAAGAAAGTGATGGGAACGACACAGCAACGGATAGGGCAGGCGAGGGGCTACATGTTGGGCTGCATCTCAAGTTCCCAGGTCCCACTATTAAGCCACAATAGCGGCAAGAGTGGGCCCCCCCCCTCCCAACAATTTTTACTTCTGAAAAGCCCTCATTAGCATGGCATACCTTTGCTAAGCACCACACTACCTCCAACAAAGCACAATCACTGCCTGCATGACACTCCGCTGCCACTTCTCCTGGGTTACATGCTGCCCAACCGCCCATTTCAGTAGTAGTAGCAGTCAAGACAGGCCCCAGTAACAATTCCAAAGCAGCAGTATAGGGGGAGCGCAGTATTAGTTCCATTTCAGTAGTAGTAGCAGTCTAGACAGGCCCCAGTAACAATTCCAAAGCAGCAGTATAGGGGGAGCGCAGTATTAGTTCCATTTCAGTAGTAGTAGCAGTCAAGACAGGCCCCAGTAACATATCACTAGCAGCAGTATAGGGGGAGCACAGTATTAGTTCCATTTCAGTAGTAGTAGCAGTCTGGAGAGGCCCCAGTAAGATATCACTAGCAGCAGTATAGGGGGAGCACAGTATTAGTTCCATTTGAGTAGTAGTAGCAGTCTAGACAGGCCCCAGTAACATATCACTAGCAGCAGTATAGGGGGAGCACAGTATAGTTCCATTGCAGTAGTAGTTGCAGTCTAGACAGGCCCCAGTAACATATCACTAGCAGCAGTATAGGGGGAGCACAGTATTAGTTCCATTTCAGTAGTAGTAGCAGTCTGGACAGGCCCCAGTAACATATCACTAGCAGCAGTATAGGGGGAGCACAGTATTAGTTCCATTTCAGTAATAGTAGCAGTCAAGACAGGCCCCAGTAACAATTCTGAAACAGCAGTATAGGGGGAGCACAGTATTAGTTCCATTTCAGTAGTAGTAGCAGTCAAGACAGGCCCCAGTAACAATTCCCGTTGCAGCAGTTTAGGGAGATAACAGTCTTTTTCACATTTCAGTAGTTGCAGTATAGACAAGGCCCCAGTTACATTTATGTAGCAAAAGTGTAGGCCAACCCCACACACCTTGCTGTACCATGAGTGCAGGCGAAGCCCATAAAAATTACTAGGATTACACTGTAGGCGAGGGCCCCAAAAAATTGGTGTACCAACAGTACTAATGTACCTCAGAAAAATTGCCCATGCCCAACCAAGAGGGCAGGTGAAACCCATTAATGGCTTTGGTTAATGTGGCTTAATTGGTAACTAGGCCTGGAGGCAACCCAGTTAAAATAAAAATTGGTTCAGGTGCAAGTTTCAACGCTTCAATGAGAATTGAAACGTATAAACATTGTTTACAAAAGTAATATGACTGAGCCTTGTGGGCCTAAGAAAAATTGCCCGTTCGGCGTGATTACGTGAGGTTTCAGGAGGAGGACCAGGAGGAGGAGGATGAATATAATACACAGATTGATGAAGCTAAAAGGTCCCCGTTTTTTATTGTGATAGATAACGATGCTTCCATTCGCGGGTGCAGCCTACGTATTGCTTAGGTATCGCTGCTGTCCACTGGTGGAGAAGAGAAGTCTGGGGAAATCCAGGCTTTGTTCATCTTGATGAGTGTTAGCCTGTCGGTACTGTCAGTTGACAGGCGGGTACGCCTATCCGTGATGATTCCCCCAGCCGCACTAAACACCCTCTCTGACAAGACGCTAGCCGCAGGGCAAGCAAGCACCTCCAGGGCATACAGCGCGAGTTCAGGCCACGTGTCCAGCTTCGACTCCCAGTAGTTGTACGGAGCAGAGGCATCACGGAGGACGGTCGTGCGATCGGCTACGTACTCCCTCACCATCCTTTTACAGTGCTCCCGCCGACTCAGCCTTGAATAGGGAGCGGTGACACAGTCTTGCTGGGGAGCCATAAAGCTGGCAAAGGCCTTGGAGAGTGTTCCCCTGCCTGCGCTGTACATGCTGCCTGATCTCCGCGCCTCCCCTGCTACCTGGCCCTCGGAACTGCGCCTTCTGCGACTAGCGCTGTTGGATGGGAATTTTACCATCAGTTTGTCCACCAGGGTCCTGTGGTATAGCATCACTCTCGAACCCCTTTCCTCTTCGGGTATGAGAGTGGAAAGGTTCTCCTTATACCATGGGTCGAGCAGTGTGTACACCCAGTAATCCGTAGTGGCCAGAATGCGTCTAACGCGAGGGTCACAATAAAGGCATCCTAACATGAAGTCAGCCATGTGTGCCAGGGTACCTGTACGCAACACATGGCTGTCCTCACTAGGAAGATCACTTTCAGGATCCTCCTCCTCCTCCTACTCAGGCCATACACTCTGAAAGGATGACAGGCAAGCAGCATGGGTACCCTCAACAGTGAGCCAAGCTGTCTCTTCCCCCTCCTCCTCATGCTCCTCCCCCTCCTCCTCCTCCAAAACGCGCTGAGATATAGACATGAGGGTGCTCTGAATATCCAGCGACATACTGTCTTCACCCACCTCCGTTTCCGAGTGCAAAGCGTCTGCCTTTATGCTTTGCAGGGAACTACTCAAGAGGCATAGCAGAGGAATAGTGATGCTAATGATTGCAGCATCGCCACTCACCATCTGGGTAGACTCCTCAAACTTTCCAAGGACCTGGCAGATGTCTGCCAACCAGGCCCACTCTTCTGTAAAGAATTGAGGAGGCTGACTCCCACTACGCCGCCCATGTCGGTGCACTGGCAGATTAAACCGATGTTGCAGTGTCCGCAGGGTGGCAGCGTCCGTGTTGGACTTGCGGAAATGTGCGCTCACCCGGCGCACCTTTCCGAGCAGGTCTGACAAGCGTGGGTAGCTTTTAGGAAACCACTGACCCACCAAATTAAAGACGTGGGCCAGGCATGGCACGTGCGTGAGGCTGCCGAGCTGCAGAGCCGCCACCAGGTTACGGCCGTTGTCACACACGACCATGCCCGGTTGGAGGCTCAGCGGCGAAAGCCAGCGGTCGGTCTGCTTTGTCAGACTCTGCAGCAGTTCGTGGGTTGCGTGCCTCTACTCTCCTAAGCTGAGTAGTTTCAGCACGGCCTGCTGACGCTTGCCCACCGCTGTGCTGCCACGCCATGCGACACCGACTGCTGGCGACGTGCTGCTGCTGACACATCTTGATTGCGAGACAGAGGTTGCGTAGGAGGAGGAGGGTGGTTTAGTGGAGGAAGCATACACCGCCGCAGATACCAGCACCGAGCTGGGGCCCGCAATTCTGGGGGTGGGTAGGACGTGAGCGGTCCCAGGCTCTGACTAGGTCCCAGCCTCCACTAAATTCACCCAATGTGCCGTCAGGGAGATATAGTGGCCCTGCCCGCCAGTACTTGTCCACGTGTCCGTAGTTAAGTGAACCTTGCCAGTAACCGCGTTGGTGAGGGCGCGTACAATGTTGCGGGAGACGTGGTCGTGCAGGGCTGGGACGGCACGTCGGGAAAAGTAGTGGCGACTGGGAACCGAGTAGCGCGGGGCTGCCGCCGCCATCATGTTTTTGAAAGCCTCCGTTTCCACAAGCCTATACGGCAGCATCTCCAGGCTGATAAATTTGGCTATGTGCACGTTTAACGCTTGAGCGTGCGGGTGCGTGGCGGCATATTTGTGCTTGCGCTCAAACAGTGGCGCTAGCGACGGCTGGACGCTGCACTGAGAGACTTTGCTGGATGGGGCCGAGGACAGCGGAGGTGAGGGTGTGGGTGCAGGCTGGGAGGCGGTCGTGCCTGTGTCCTGAGAGGGGGGTTGGATCTCAGTGGCAGGTTGGGGCACAGGGGGAGAGGCAGTGGTGCAAACCGGAGGCGGTGAACGGCCTTCGTCCCACCTTGTGGGGTGCTTGGCCATCATATGCCTGCGCATGCTGGTGGTGGTGGCTCCCCAGCTGATCTTGGCGCGACAAACCTTGCACACCACAGTTCGTCGGTCGTCTGCACTCTCAGTGAAAAACTGCCACACCTTTGAGCACCTCGGCCTCTGCAGGGTGGCATGGCGCGAGGGGGCGCTTTGGGACACAGTTGGTGGATTATTCGGTCTGGCCCTGCCTCTACCCCTGGCCACCGCACAGCCTCTTTCAACCTGCCCTGCTGCTGCACTGTCCTGAAGACCTGTCCTCAGTAGGCTTAGCAAACCAGGTGGGGTCAGTCACCTCATAGTCCAGCTGCTCTTCCTCCGAATCCTCTGTGCGCTCCTCCCTCGGACTTACTGCCCTTACTACTACCTCACTGATAGACAACTGTGTCTCATCGTCATCGTCCTCCTCACCCACTGAAAGCTCTTGAGACAGTTGCCGGAAGTCCCCAGCCTCATCCACCGCACCCTGGGAACTTTCCAAAGGTTGGGCATCGGTCACGACAAACTCCTCCGGTGGGAGAGGAACCATTGCTGCCCAATCTCGGCAGGGGCCCGAGAACAGTTCCTGGGAGTCTGCCTGCTCCTCAGAATGTGTCATTTTCATGAAGTGAGGAGGCTGGGAGGGAGGAGCAGCAGCCAGAGGATTCAGAGTTGCAGCAGTGGACGGCGTAGAACTCTGGGTGGTCGATAGATTGCTGGATGCACTTTCTGCCTTCCACAACAGGACCTGCTCACACTGCTCATTTTCTAATAAAGGTCTACCGCGTGGACCCATTAATTGTGAGATGAATCTGGGGACCCCAGAAACTTGCCTCTCTCCTAATCCCGCAGCAGTCGGCTGCGATACACCTGGACCAAGAGCTCGGCCTGTGCCCACACCCTGACTTGGGCCTCCGCGTCCTTGCCCGCGTCCACATCCTCTAGGCCTACCCCTACCCCTCAGCATGGTGTATTAAGAGTAGAGCAGAAAGAGAATGCTGTAATTAAATGTGCCGCTTATTGGCCTGAGGTTGGAGGCTGACTTCGCTTACGGAACGCACAGCAGAGGCAGGAAACCATTATGTGCAAGCCTGTAGTCAGACGTAGGTGCGTATGACTGAGCTACTGGAATTCACACGGCAGAACCAGTCAAGTGGCCAAAGGCCAGTGGTAGGCCTTCAGTATTTTGCTTAAATTTTTTAAAATGGTGAGGTGAAAAACCAGACAGACACCGTATGCAGCGTATATATGTATACTCTTTCCCTCTGGCGGGATGACGGCGATCATGTAACGGACACAGCAGAGCCAGGAAACAATTATGCGCAAGCCTGCTGTAACGCTTAGCTGGGTAATAATGAGCGACTACTACCCCCAGCAGACACGCAGTAAACTGTACACGGTCACAGGCTTGGCTGGGTAATAATGAGCGACTACTACCCCCAGCAGACACGCAGTAAACTGAAGATGGTCACAGGCAGCCCAAATATAGTATTTTTTTCCAATTTTTGGGGAAAAGCCCACTGCCTATATAGCCTGTATATGGATTTCCCTGTTGGAGGATGACTGTGGTTATTGAAAGCACAGTGCAGCCAGAAAAAATTACGCGCAAGGCTGGGTATTAATGAGCGACTACTACCCCCAGCAGACACGCAGTAAACTGTAGACGGTCACAGGCTTAGCTGGGTAATAATGAGCGACTACTACCCCCAGCAGACACGCAGTAAACTGAAGACGGTCACAGGCTTAGCTGGGTAATAATGAGCGACTACTACCCCCAGCAGACACGCAGTAAACTGAAGACGGTCACAGGCAGCCCAAATATAGTATTTTTTTCCAATTTTTGGGAAAAAGCCCACTGCCTATATAGCCTGTATATGGATTTCCCTGTTGGAGGATGACTGTGGTTATTGAAAGCACAGTGCAGCCAGAAAAAATTATGCGCAAGGCTGCAGTAACACCTAGCTGGGTATTAATGAGCGACTACTACCCCCAGCAGACACGCAGTAAACTGAACATGGTCACAGGCAGCCCAAAGATTTTTTTTTCCAATTTTTTTGAAAAAGCCCATTGCCTATATAGCCAGTATATCTCTTTCCCTGTACCACTGTCCCTGCCTCACCAGTACTGCCCCTATACTCAGTAAAATGACTGCAGACTGAGGACGCAATGGTCTGCACGCCCGATATACAAAAAAAAAATGTGCAAAACTGCTAAAAGCAGCCTCAACAGTACTGCACACAGTCAGATGTGGCCCTAAGAAGGACCGTTGGGGTTCTTGAAGACGAAGATAACAGCCTAACACTCTCCCTATAGCAGCTACAGCAAGACGGCATTTTCCCTAATGTCTCACAGCGTGCATCTGTGGCGAGCCGCGGCCGGCCCCAGTTTATATACTCAGGTGACACCTCATCTCCCCAGCCACTCACTGCAGGGGGTTGGGATAGGGCTGGAACTTCACAGGAGGAAGTTGTAATGCCTTCCCTGTGCTTCTATTGGCCAGAAAACGGCGCAAACTTTTCTGGGAAGAAAATGGAAGTGACTCGAACACCGCGTGGTGTTTGTCTCGAGTAACGAGCATCTCGAGTACCCTAATACTCGAACGAGCATCAAGCTCGGACGAGTATGCTCGCTCATCTCTAGTAGTGATGCTTCATTTAATAAGAAGAGAGAGTCAGGATAGGAATTTAAAAAAAAAAAGGTTATTTAGGCAGTTCCCCATTAGAAATCACATAGCTGCTGAGCTGTCAAGCCCCAGAGAACGAGGGGAGGGGGGGGGGGGGTCCGGCTCATTTCTTATATTAAGTACCTCATTATATTCGTTCCATTATGCCCAAGGAAGGATCCTAAAAGGTTGGAAAGCTCACTATAACATCAAGTATTTTTGTTAGCCATTGAATGGCATCATATCTACAAGAATACTTGGTTTCTCTTACTGAGAACAATCACACTTTACTAGACAGGCTAACACAATACTAAACTTTTTTCGTTTTAGAGAAAACTAAAAAAGCATTTCATGGTGGGCAATTTACTCTTAGTTGGAAGAAAGGGGTATTTTCTCGTCAGTTCTCTCTCTATAGCTTTCCCTTAGCTCAGAAGCTGCCTTCTCAAAGTTTCTTTATCAATGTATAAAGTGTTAAACTGTATATATGCAATTTTTATATGCAATTTCTGGTGCTTAATATTAATACGGTCAACCACGCGCCTGAAAGTAAATGGTGTGCCTGTCATTTACCTACATACATGTGTTAGTCTAATTTCACGAACAAGTTCTATTAATCCAGGCACTGGCGTCACGATCACCTAATCCCATTAGATCACCTAATCCCAGATCCCATTGTATATCTTCAACAGTGTGCAAGATAGCAAAGAGCCTGCTGCACTCATTGCCACCATGACACGGCTCCTCAGCTACATCTAGTGCAGGACTCTTCCCGCTTGTCGCACATTGCAAAAGCACACTAAAGAAAAATAAAACTTAGAAAATTAAATGACAAGTATATATACTAGTATCATACTGCAGTTAATGTACAAGGATATAACTATTATAATATTGCCCCCTATATACAAGAATATAACTACTATAATACTGCCCCCTATGTACAAGAATATAACTACTATAATACTGCCCCTGTGTACAAGAATATAACTAGTATAATACTGCTCCTATGTAAAAGAATATAACTTCTATAATACTGCCCCTATGTACAAGTATATAACTACTATAATACTGCCCCTATGTACAAGAATATAACTACTATAATACTGCCCTTTATGTACAAAAATATAACTAAATATTACTGCCCCCTATGTACAAGTATATAACTATTATAATACTGCCCCCTATGTGCAAGAATATATCTCCTATAATACTGCCCCCTATGTACAAGTATATAACTATTATAATACTGCCCCTATGTTCAAGAATATAACTACTATAATACTGCCCCCTATGTGCAAAAATATAAGTAAATATTACTGCCCCTATGTGCAAGAATATAACGACTATAATTCTGCCCCTATGTACAAGTATATAACTATAATGATACTGCCCCCTATGTACAAGAATATAACTACTATAATACTACCTTCTATGTAAAAGAATATAACTACTATAATACAGCACCTATGTACAAGAATATAACTACTATAATACTGCTCCCATGTACAAGAATATAACTACTATAATACTGCTCCTATGTACAAGAATGTAACTACTATAATACCGCCCCTATGTACAAGAATATAACTACTATAATACTGCCCCCTATGTACAAGAATATAACTACTATAATACTGCTCCCATGTACAAGAATATAACTACTATAATACTGCTCCCATGTACAAGAATATAACTACTATAATACAGCACCCTACGTACAAGAATATAACTACTATAATACTGCCCCCTATGTACAAGAATATAACTACTATAATACTGCCCCTATGTACAAGTATATAACTATAATGATATTGCCCCCTATGTACAAGAATATAACTACTATAATACTGCCCCCTATGTACAAGAATATAACTACTATAATATTGCCCCCTATGTACAAGTATATAACTACTATAATACTGCCTCCTATGTACAAGAATATAACTACTATAATACTGCCTCCTTTTTACAAGAATATAACTACTATAATACTGTCCTCTATGTACAAGAATATAACTACTATAATACTGCCTCCTATGTACAAGAATATAACTACTATAATACTGCCCCCTATGTACAAGAATATAACTACTATAATACTGCTCCTATGTACAAGAATATAACTACTATAATACTGCCCCCTATGTACAAGAATATAACTAATATAATACTGCTCCCTATGTACAAAAATATAACTACTATAATATTGCCCCCTATGTACAAGTATATAACTACTATAATACTGCTCCCTATGTACAAAAATATAACTAAAATAATACTGCCCCTATGTACAAGAATATAACTACTATAATACTGCTCCCTATGTACAAAAATATAACTACTATAATACTGCCTCCTTTTTACAAGAATATAACTACTATAATACTGCCTCCTATGTACAAGAATATAACTACTATAATACTGACCCCTATGTACAAGAATATAACTACAATAATACTGCCCCCTATGTACAAGAATATAACTACTATAATACTGCCCCCTATGTACAAGAATATAACTACTATAATACTGCCCCCTATGTACAAGAATATAACTACTATAATACTGCCCCCTATGTACAAGAATATAACTACTATAATACTGCCCCCCATGTACAAGAATATAACTACTATAATACTGCTCCTATGTACAAGAATATAACTACTATAATACTGCCCCCTATGTGCAAGAATATAACTACTATAATACTGCTCCTATGTACAAGAATATAACTACTATAATACTGCCCCCTATGTACAAGAATATAACTACTATAATACTGCTCCTATGTACAAGAATGTAACTACTATAATACTGCTCCCATGTACAAGAATATAACTACTATAATACTGCTCCTATGTACAAGAATGTAACTACTATAATACCGCCCCTATGTACAAGAATATAACTACTATAATACTGCCCCCTATGTACAAGAATATAACTACTATAATACCGCCCCCTATGTACAAGAATGTAACTACTATAATACTGCCTCCTATGTACAAGAATATAACTACTATAATACCGCCCCTATGTACAAGAATATAACTACTATAATACTGCCCCCTATGTACAAGAATATAACTACTATAATACCGCCTCCTATGTACAAGAATATAACTACTATAATACTGCCTCCTATGTACAAGAATATAACTACTATAATACCGCCCCCTATGTACAAGAATGTAACCACTATAATACCGCCCCCTATGTAGTATAACATTAGGTGCATTTGTAGGATGGGTGTGGTTAGCTCCGCCCATGGGGCTGATGAGGAGTTTCAGTAGAAGTGACATGTTAGTCGTCTTATTCACTGCTGTTTGCTGTAAGTTCCCCTTTACAGGTTCCCTGGATGCTCCTTAGATGCCTCATTGTGGTTCCTCCGTTACGGCTTTGACCACACAAGTGCGCACATCGCTGTGATTACACGGAGAGGAACCAGTTCATCTTTACATTTTTCCAGTAAAGGTTTTTTAATGAAACCAGATCCTGAGCTGCACCTCTGTCTGTGGCCGCGGCGCCCTATCAGCGCTGCCCACGTGTTTCATCATCTGGCCGTGTCAGTAGTATGCAGTCATTGGGGTCCCTCACTTGGGACTCCCGCTGAGCAGCCGCTTCTCTCATGGCGACTGACGTCTCATTCTTCGGTCACATGACCTGAGTGTATTTGAGTCCCATCTCAGGGACGGAGCTGCTGCACTGTGTACCTGGTATGCGGTGAGGAGAGCGCGGCGCCCCCCAGACGGTGCAGCACATTTGGCCGAGCTTCAGTGAAGCCCATGATGAGCGCTGCTCTGAGGCCTGCGAGTCTGTCTCACACAGCTGATGATTTTTATGCATCCTTAGAGCGCATTCACATATCCAGTCTTATGACGGGTGTTGTGTGTTGCAGAAGGCGGTATATGCAGGGGGCCGTTTACTGTGAAGTAGGGCAGTTGCAGCATGCCCTCTGTTGGGGGGTATATATTTGCACACAGACCCGACATGCGGGTGGGATTTGAATGCAGGCGAGTTTTCTGTTTCACACACATACATCGCTTGTTCCGGCTCAGTCAGACGGGCGCTTTTTGCTGCGTAGTTTTTTGTGTTCGCATCTATGTAGAAGCAATGCTTTTCAGTGGTAGCGGTCACATGTCCGAATGTTACATGCGCATTGAATTCCCACCTACCAGACATGTAACATATGGCTGTTGATGGGCGCGGTCACGCAATTTATTTAGTTTTTCTCGCAAAGTACAATTTTTTAAATAAATAAACGCATGTAAGAAGCGCCGTCTGACCGAGCCCTTAGGAATATATTACCATACGATTGTCTCGTAAAACGCATTGCGCTCACAGGCAAAGTCCCATGGTGGCAAGCACCATATTGTCCTGACTTTCTGACTTTCCTGTGTAGATACATCCTTGCAGCTAAGAAAAAAACTCGGGGGCGTCCAGGACAGGAGACAAACGGCGCAGCCCGTATAGGAACGCACAGAGCAGATATGTAACGCAGGGCCGACCGATTACCGCTTCTCTAGACGGAACTTAGGAATGTTATATATCACATAAAAGCCAAAAAGTTGCAAAAGTGGTCACAGAAATAATAGAAGCGCGTAGAAGGCTGCGCCCCGGATATGTGCGCTATGGAGGGTTGAATCCACAGACTGGTGGCAGGGTCCCCCGGGGTCATCGGGTCCGACCCCTGCTCAGTGCGGGATTCACAGGGGACTGTCAGCATATTTAGAATGGAATCTGCGCCAAAGTCCAGCATGCGAGTAAGGCCACAGATTACCAATGGGGTAATAACGGGCAGTAGTGCCCACTGTGCAATAACAAGTAGATATGAGGTAATATGGCCTTCACTCTGGGCTCAGTTTACTAAGAGTTGGCATTTCATACGCCAGTCTTCACGTACGCCATGTTGGAGTCCAATGCGCCAGCATTTGCACTATAAGGGTGACCGCCCACTAGTGGGTTTTTTTCTGCTGCAAATTTGCTCCTATTTTTTCTTTCAATTGTCAATGGGACTTTCTAATGTTAAAAACGCAAAGTGGCGTCGCGTCGCGTCGCGGTTTTCACATTAGGAAGACTCATTGACAATTGGAAGAAAAAATAGGAACAAATTTGCAGCAGAAAAAAACCCACTAGTGGGCGCTCACCCTTACTCTCATTATTGCTGGTGTAAATCATTGAACAGACCATGGCCCCGCCCCTCCACCAATCCCCGCCCACTTTTCTTCCTGCCCTTCAAAACTGCGAGTAAATTAAGAAAATCGCACATTTTAATGCTGATATGGCGCCTGCCACAATTTGTGTAAAGCATTTAATCCATTTCTCCATTGTTTGTATTTTCACCTCAGTGCTACATTTTATACAGCTGTGTTTGTGAGATAGTTGAGCTGAGTTTGTCATCTTATACTCCTGGGTATATTACAGTGTGAAGCAGATGAGATTTTGCATAGGACTGCAGTTAACCCCATGACGTCAGGGAGCCATGGCAATTTTACATTTCACATTGATTGTGATTCCGGTTGATCGCGGTGCCGTTATCGTTAGTTACTTGGCACCAGCATAATGTAGCATGTGAGAGGGAGAGCCCTGGGGGGCAAGAGGACGGATCTCAGGAAATCTATACTGTTGGCTTCTTGGCAACCGGATACTACAGAGCTGTGTTTGCCAGAAGCAGCAGAGCTGAGTATGCAGCCATGAGTCCACATCACATGGATATCCCAAAGTCAGGAGGGATCTGTGCTTTATAGAGAACTGCATGGGACTTAACCCCACAAAGTTGTCTCAAATCACAGGAAGATCAGTTCATTGACAAAGTCAGCTCTGCTACATTTGCATAACTGTTTATAAAGTTCGCCTGGCTGGAGGGAACTTACCAGAAGACATGCAGATCCAATTTCCATTCCACGTTTGAGTCCCAGATAGGAATCCATTATTTCATGATAGGAGGAGAGCGGAGGACGCGGAGTCACATATAGGGACGTATGGATCCAGGGATGCCTAGCACATATGGATCGCATCCATAGACTCTGCTCACGCTGGAGGAGAACAGGAAGGAAAATGTAGCATGTGAGAGGGAGAGCCCTGGGGGGCTGGAGGACGGATCTCAGGAAATCTATACAGTGCAACAGGAAATGTGGAGAGAGAGCGCACATTCCTGAGAGATAGCGGCCAAGAGGAGGCTTACATGAGTCCTGCTGAGCTGGGACTGCCTGCTGGACACAGAGGGGGAGGCAGGAGGCCTGCAAGTCCCTGACCAAGTGCTGCAGAATGAACATTACACAATGGCATCTTACAGTCATTCATTCTTGTTGCACAAAGTTCTCACACACAAGTTACATTTTGCTACATCCAAATCTGAAAGTTCAAGCAGATTTTTAAGGCCTTTGCAGTCTGATCACTTATTGATACATTCTTCATTCACATATCAACCATTCACTCCTCCATACATTCAGTCATTCATCTGTTCCCTCATTCTGTTGTGAAAGTTGCATTGGATTTTTAACCCATTAGTAGTTTGACGATGAATTACAACATGATGGAAGGTATTTATGAGATCATTCATTCTCTGATTGTTCTACTCATCGCATGTAAGGGCTCATCCCCCCAGGATATTTGTTGCCGAATCCGCAACAGGCGTCCAAACGTGGATCTGCAGCAAATACCATCTATAGTATGTCATGGGAAATCGATTCTTGCTCCACACTTGTGGAAACAAATAGCAGGTTTACGCCAGCAGAGGAAAAATCACAGCATGCTCTGTTTTTTTGTGGAAGCCATGCGGACGGCTTCCATTGAAGTCAATGGAAGCCGTCCGAATTGCGACCCATCCACAATAAAAATTACGGATAGGTCACGGATTGCACGTTGTCTCCTAGCACGGCGGGGGGTAAAAAATTTGAAAAAAAAAATTTGTACTGTGCGTGCCCAATGGCGAGCCGCTGGGTCCATCTGCAGTACAGATTACCCAATGACAGACCAGGTACATGCAGATGCTGCTGTTGACAGAGCCGGATTCTGCTGCTGGATTCTGCATGCAGAGTCCTTCTCTGCACTGTGCAGGGGGCCTTAGGCTAATCATGAGGCAGTTATCATGATATCCCTGAATTTTGGATAAAAAGGGGAGGAAGACCTGAGAAAACTCAGACCTCAAGGTTGGATTTCAGAAAGGCTGATTTCAATGAACTCAGAAAGAGGAGAGGAAGAATCCAATGGCTGGAACGGGAAGCATCTAAAGAGACCTGGATGGATGAACACAGAACTTGTACACATGTTAAAGAGGAAGAAACACATATTTACCAAATGGAAAGAGGGGGAAATATCTAAAGAAGAATATAATGGGGTCTGCAGAAACTGTAGGGCAAGTGTCAGAAAAGCTAAAGCTAATAATGAATTGAGGCTTGTAAGGGAGACCAAAAGCAATAAAAAAGGATTTTGGGGGTCAAAAGAAAAGTCAAAGATCCTATTGGATGCTTACAAGATTAAAATGGTGAATTGGTTAAGAATGATGTTGAGAAAGAAGAACTTTTAAATTCCAATTTTGTATCTGTTTTCTCTCAGAAAGTAGATGTAACATCAGCTGATCTTCCCTGTGCTATTGTGGGAATAAAAGAATGCAGGCTATCTATAAGCAGAGGGATGGTGAGGGAACACTTAGCTAACTTACATGAATCCAAGTCTCAAGGTCCAGATGAATTACATCCTAGGATACTAAAGGAAGCAGCGGAGGTAATTGCTGAACCACTCACCATAATCTTTGAAAATTCCTGGAGAACAGAAGTCCCAGAAGATTGGAAAAGGGCAAATGTTGTCCCTATCTTCAAAAAAGGGAAGAAGGTGGATCCAGGAAACTACAGGCCTGTGAGCCTGACTTCTATACTGGGAAACATCTTTGAACAAATTAATAAACAGCATGTATGCAAGTACTTGGATGAGAATGGAGTAATGACCCAGAGCCAGCATGGGTGTGTAACAAACAAGTCATGCCAGACAAATCTAATTTCCTTCTAGTACAGAACCACCGACTGGGTTGATCAGGGAAATGCGGTGGATATAGTATATCTTGACTTTAGTAAAGCATTTGACAAAGTATCTCATACCATACTTATTGAAAAAATGACCAAATATGGGATTGACAAGGCAATAGAGATGAGCGAACGCGTTCGTCCGAGCTTGATATTCGTGCGAATATTAGGGTGTTCGGGATGTTCGTTATTCGTAACGAACACCATGCGGTGTTCTGGTTACTTTCACTTCCTTCCCTGAGACGTTAGCGCGCTTTTCTGGCCAATTGAAAGACAGGGAAGGCATTACAACTTCCCCCTGCAACGTTTAAGCCCTATACCACCCCCCTGCTGTGAGTGGCTGGCGAGATCAGGTGTTCGCCTAATATAAAAGTCGGCCCCTCCCGCGGTTCGCCTCAGATGCCGTGTGAGTTAGATGAGGGACAGTGCTGTTTATACCGGAGCTGCTGTAGGGAAAGAATTGGTAGTTAGTGTAGGCTTCAAGACCCCCCAAAGGTCCTTATTAGGGCCACTGATAGCTGTGTGTTGGCTGCTGTTAGCAGTGGCAATTTTTTTTTTTCTCAAAATCGCCTCTGCAGACCGTTGCACCCGGCATTAGGGACAGAAGTGCTGCATAGGCAGGGAGAGTGTTAGGAGTGAGTGTAGCCTTCAAGAACCTCAACGGTCCTTTCTAGGGCCATATTTATCCGTGTGCAGTACTGTCCAGGCTGCTGTTAGCTGTGCTGCATTTTTTTTGGGCTTCTCAAAATCGCCTCTGCAGAGCATTCCACCCTCCATTGATACTGCAGGGAAAGAATTGTGTAGGCAGGGCCACAACACAGTTATTATTCATTGAATATACGCAGTGCGGCCTTTTGGTGGAAAAACAAGTGGAAACAAATCTATTTGTCCAGCCTCTGTCCGTCCTTACGGGCGGTGGACACGTGTGAGCTGCGTGAAAAACATTGCTAAATCATACGCACCCAGCTACGCTTTACTGCTGGCTTCGCCATTTGCTTTCCTTAATTGGGAAAAAAAATACCTGCTCTGCCAGAGTTATAATAACTCTGCTACCCTCACGTTCTGTGACACATTAGCAGGGACACAGCACAGTTATTAAACTTAGATAATTCATTCACTAGAGGCAGTGGGGCCTTTCGTTTTCCCAAAAGGGCAAAAATTATATTTGGCCTGCAGTCTTGCGCCAATTTATTTCCTGCCTGTTAAATCAAATCACTGGTAATACAGCATGCTGAGGGGTAGGGGTAGGCCTAGAGGATGTGGACGCGGCCGAGGACGCGGAGGGCCAAGTCAGGGTGTGGGCACAGGCCGAGCTCCTGATCCAGGTGTGTCGCAGCCGACTGCTGCGCGATTAGGAGAGAGGCACGTTTCTGGGGTCCCCAGATTCATCTCACAATTAATGGGTCCACGCGGGAGACGGTTATTAGAAAATGAGCAGTGTGAGCAGGTCCTGTGCTGGATGGCAGAAAGTGCTTCCAGCAACCTATCGTCTACCCGCAGTTCTGCGCCGTCCACTGCTGCAAATCCGAATCCTCTGTCTGCTGCTCCTCCTTCCTCCCAGCCTCCTCACTCCACTACAATGACACCTGCTCAGGAGCGGGAACACTCCCAGGAACTGTTCTCGGGCCCCTGCTCAGATTGGGCAGCAGCGGTTCCTCTCCCACCAGAGGAGTTTATAGTCACTGATGCCCAACCATTCGAAAGTTCCCGGGGTCCGGGGGATGAGGCTGGGGACTTCCGCCAACTGTCTCAACAACTTTCTGTGGGTGAGGAGGACGATGACGATCATACACAGTTGTCTTGCAGTGAGGTAGTAGTAAGGGCAGTAAGTCCGAGGGAGCAGCGCACAGAGGATTCGGAGGAAGAGCAGCAGGACGATGAGGTGACTGACCCCACCTGGTGTGCAACGCTTACTCAGGAGGACAGGTCTTCAGAGGGGGAGTCAAGGGCATCAGCAGGGCAGGTTGCAAGAGGCAGTGCGGTGGCCAGGGCCAGGGGTAGAGGCAGGGCCAGACCGAATAATCCACCAAGTGTTTCCCAAAGCGCCCCCTCGCGCCATGCCACCCTGCAGAGGCCGAGGTGCTCTAAGGTCTGGCAGTTTTTCACAGAGACGCCTGACGACCGACGAACAGTGGTGTGCAACCTTTGTTGCGCAAAGCTCAGCCGGGGAGCCAACACCAACAGCCTCACCACCACCACCATGCGCAGGCATATGATGGCCAAGCACCCCACAAGGTGGGACGAAGGCCGTTCACCGCCTCCGGTTTGCACCCCTGCCTCTCCCCCTGTGCCCCAACCTGCCACTGAGATGCAACCCCCCTCTCAGGACACAGGCACGACCGTCTCATGGCCTGCACCCACACCCTCACCTCCGCTGTCCTCGGCCCCATCCACCAATGTCTCGCACCGCACAGTCCAGCCGTCGCTAGCGCAACTGTTGGAGCGCAAGCGCAAGTACGCCGCCACGCACCCGCACGCTCAAACGTTAACCGTCCGCATCGCAAAATTCATCAGCCTTGAGATGCTGCCGTATAGGGTTGTGGAAACGGAGTCCTTCAAAAGTATGATGGAGGCGGCGGCCCCGCGCTACTCAGTTCCCAGTCGCCACTACTTTTCCCGATGTGCCGTCCCAGCCCTGCACGACCACGTCTCCCGCAACATTGTACGCGCCCTCACCAACGCGGTTACTGCCACGGTCCACTTAACTACGGACACGTGGACAAGCACAGGCGGGCAGGGCCACTATATCTCCCTGACGGCACATTGGGTGAATTTAGTGGAGGCTGGGACAGAGTCAGAGCCTGGGACCGCTCCCGTCCTACCCACCCCCAGAATTGCGGGCCCCAGCTCGGTGCTGGTATCTGCGGAGGTGTATGCTTCCTCCACTAAAGCACCCTCCTCCTCCTCTGTCTCGCAATCAAGATGTGTTAGCAGCAGCATGTCGCCAGCAGTCGGTGTCGCGCGGTGTGGCAGCACAGCGGTGGGCAAGCGTCAGCAGGCCGTGCTGAAACTACTCAGCTTAGGCGATAAGAGGCACACGGCCCACGAACTGCTGCAGGGTCTGACACAGCAGACCGACCGCTGGCTTGCGCCGCTGAGCCTCCAACCGGGCATGGTCGTGTGTGACAACGGCCGTAACCTGGTGGCGGCTCTGCAGCTCGGCAGCCTCACGCACGAGCCATGCCTGGCCCACGTCTTTAATTTGGTGGTTCAGCGGTTTCTGAAAAGCTACCCACGCTTGTCAGACCTGCTCGTAAAGGCGCGCCGGCTCTGCGCACATTTCCGCAAGTCCCACACGGACGCTGCCACCCTGCGCACCCTGCAACATCACTTTAAGCTGCCAGTGCACCGACTGCTGTGCGACGTGCCCACACGGCGGAACTCTACGCTCCACATGTTGGCCAGGCTCTATGAGCAGCATAGAGCTATAGTGGAATACCAACTCCAACATGGGCGGCGCAGTGGGAGTCAGCCTCCTCAATTCCTTTCAGAAGAGTGGGCCTGGTTGGCAGACATCTGCCATGTCCTTGGTAATTTTGAGGAGTCTACCCAGGTGGTGAGCGGCGATGCTACAATCATTAGCGTCACCATTCCTCTGCTATGCATCTTGAGAAATTCCCTGCAAACCATAAAGGCAGCTGCTTTGCGCTCGGAAACAGAGCCGGGGGAAGACAGTATGTCGCTGGATAGTCAGGGCACCCTCCTGTCTATTTCTCAGCGCGTACAGGAGGAGGAGGAGGAGCATGAGGAGGAGGAGGAGGAGGAGGGGGAAGAGACAGCTTGGGCCGCTGCTGACGGTACACCGGCTGATTGCCTGTCATCCTTTCAGCGTGTATGGCCTGAGGAGGAGGAGGAGGAGGAGGAGGAGGAGGATCCTGAAAGTGATCTTCCTAGTGAGGACAGCCATGTGTTGCGTACTGGTACCCTGGCACACATGGCTGACTTCATGTTAGGATGCCTTTCTCGTGACCCTCGCGTTGCACGCATTCTGGCCACGACGGATTACTGGGTGTACACACTGCTCGACCCACGCTATAAGGAGAACCTGCCCACTCTGATTCCCGAAGAGGAAAGGGGTTCGAGAGTGTTGCTATACCACAGGACCCTTGCGGACAAGCTGATGGTAAAATTCCCAGCCGACAGCGCTAGTGGCAGAAGGCGCAGTTCCGAGGGCCATGTTGCAGGGGAGGTGCAGAGATCGAGCAGCATGTACATCCCAGGCAGTGCAACACTCTTTAAGGGCCTGGCCAGCTTTATGGCTCCCCACCAAGACTGTGTCACCGCTCCCCAGTCACGGCTGAGTCGGCGGGAGCACTGTAAAAGGATGGTGAGGGAGTACGTAGCGGATCGCACGACCATCCTTGGTGACGCCTCTGCCCCCTACAACTACTGGGTGTCGAAGCTGGACACGTGGCCTGAACTAGCGCTGTATGCCCTTGAGGTGCTTGCTTGTCCTGCGGCTAGCGTCTTCTCGGAAAGGGTGTTTAGTGCGGCTGGGGGAATCATCACAGATAAGCGTAGCCGCCTGTCAACCGACAGTGCCGACAGGCTTACACTCATCAAGATGAACAAAGGCTGGATTTCACCAGACTTCTGTTCTCCACCAGCGGACAGCAGCGATACCTAAGCAATACGTAGGCTGCACCCGCGGATGGAAGCATCGTTCTCTATCACCATCAAAAACGGGGACATTTCTGCTTCATCAATCTGTGTCTAATATTCCTCCTCCTCCTCCTGCTCCTCCTCCTGAAACCTCACGTAATCACGCTGAACGGGCAATTTTTCTTAGGGCCACAAGGCTCACTCAAATAATTTTTCAGAACAATTTTTATATGTTTCAATGCGCTTAAAAGCGTTGGAACTTTAACTTGAACCAATTTTTCGTTACACTGGGCTGCCTCCAGGCCTAGTTACCACTTAAGCCACATCAACCAAAGCGATTAATGGGTTTCACCTGCCCTCTTGGTTGGGCATGGCCAATTTTTTCTGAGGTACATTAGTACTGTTGGTACACCAATTTTTTGGGGCCCTCACCTACAGTGTAATCATAGTAATTTCTATGTTCTTCGCCTGCACTCATGGTACAGAAAGGTGTGTGGGGTTGGCCTACACTTTAGCTACATAAATGTCACTTGTGCCTTGGCTATACTAAGGCTACTGAAATGGAACTAAGACTGCGCTCCCACTATACTGCTGCTTCAGAATTGTTACTGGGGCCTGTCTTGAGTGCTACTATTGCTTACATGGAACGAAGACTGCGCTCCCGCTATACTGCTGCTTCAGAATTGTTACTGGGGCCTGTCTTGAGTGCTACTATTGCTTACATGGAACGAAGACTGCGCTCCCGCTATACTGCTGCTTCAGAATTGTTACTGGGGCCTGTCTTGAGTGCTACTATTGCTTACATGGAACGAAGACTGCGCTCCCGCTATACTGCTGCTTCAGAATTGTTACTGGGGCCTGTCTTGAGTGCTACTATTGCTTACATGGAACGGACACGTGGAGAGGACACGTAGTGCCTCAAAAACATCCCCCTCCTCCTCCAACAGGGAAAACATTGTTGGCAAATGCCTTTGCATTGGTTCATCTGGTGGCAGTCCAAGAATTTCACCTTTACCGACACTACAAGAGAGCCCCCCCACCATCCCCCCGCCACGGCCCACTTAATCCTGGCCACATTCCGAAAACCAACAAAATACAACCGTGGTACTAGGTCCGCAGTCACCACCACATTACCACCAACGCGGTTACTGTTAAGGTACATATTACCAGTCTGACTGGGGCATGCAGACACCTTGACAGAATGAATAGTGTGTGGCACATAGGTTCCCCATTGCTATGCCCACGTGTGCAGCTCCTGATGGCGGTGGCACAGGATTATATTTCTCATTGCTTCTGTACAGCATTGTGGGCTATCGCCCCGCCCCTATTAAAGAGGGTCGCTGCCTAGCCGTGCCAACCCTCTGCAGTGTGTGCCTGCGGTTCCTCCTCATGGCAGACGCACTTCTAAATAGACATGAGGGTGGTGTGGCATGAGGGCAGCTGAAGGCTGCGCAGGGACAGTTTGGTGTGCGCTGTGGGGGGGAGGGGGTGCGGTTGGGCAGCATGTAACACAGGAGAAGTGTCAGTGGAGTGTCATGCAGGCAGTGATTGTGCTTTGTTGGAGGTAGTGTGGTGCTTAGCAAAGGTATGCCATGCTAATGAGGGCTTTTCAGAAGTAAAAGTTGTTGGGGGGGGGGGGGCCACTCTTGCCGCTATTGTGGCTTAATAGTGGGACCTGTGAACTTGAGATGCAGCCCAACATATAGCCCCTCGCCTGCCCTATCCGTTTCTGTGTCATTCCCATCACTTTCTTGAATTGCCCAGATTTTCACACATGAAAACCTTAGCGAGCATCGGCGAAATACAAAAATGTTCTGGTCGCCCATTGACTTCAATGGGGTTCGTTGTTCGAAACGAACCCTTGAGCATCGCGGGAAGTTCGTTCCGAATAACGAACACCCGAACATTTTGGTGTTCGCTCATCTCTACAAGGCAACTGTTAGGTGGATCCACAACTGGCTGAGTGATCGTACAAAGTGGAAGAATGTATCAAGTGGGGACCACAAGGCTCTGTCCTAGGTCCAGTGCTGGCCAACATTATTATAAATGATCTGGAGGAGGGAATTGATGGGAAACTGATAAAAATTGGCGAAAACACAAAGCTAGGAACGATAGCTAACACTAGGAACGAGGACAGAATCGAATAGGCGGCGCTCCGTGGAGAGAAATGGAAACAATGGTGTTGCCGAAGGTAAATGGATCACTCAGGGGGAAGAATCTGCTGGTTTCAATAAAATCCCATATGTGGGACGGAATCTTGAGCAGGCTCTTGGCATATATATGCCAGAGAGAGGGACAGAAATACAAAGAAGAAAAAAACTCAGCGCTTCGGCAGTATACAGATGTAAAAGGGAATGGAAATAAGTAATGAACTTACTTCACAGGGGTGCCCAACCTAGGCACTGCTAAAATTAGAGGGCATGTAAATATCGCACTAGCCGTAGAGATTCCAATTCCACGAGATGATTTATTGTACAACGCGTTTCAGCCTCCAAACATAGGCCTTTTTCAACTAACACTAGGAACGAGAGAGAGGATTCAAAAAGGTCTAAGAAAGCTTGCACAGTGGTCGGGGACTAACAGAATGGTTTTAACAAGAAAATGCAAAGTCCTACATCTGGGCAAGAAAAATGAAAGTCAGACCTCATCTGGAATACTGGGTCCAGTTCTGGGCACCCCACTTTATGAAAGACATAGACACACTGTAGCAAGTTCAGAGAAGAGTTACCAAGATGGTGAGCGGTCTGCAAATCATGTCCTATGAGGAACGGGTAAAGGATCTGGGAATGTTTAGCAGAAGAGAAGGCTGAGAGGAGACTTAATAGCTGTCTACAAATATCTGAAGGGCTGTCACAGTGCAGAGGGATCAGCCCTATTCTCATCTGCACAAGGAAAGACTAGAAGCAATGGGATGAAACTGAAAGGGAGGAGACACAAATTAGATATTAGACAGTGAGGGGGATCAATGAGTGGAACAGGTTACCACGGGAGGTGGGGAGTTCTCCTTCAATGGAAGTGTTCAAACAAAGGCTGGACAGACCTTTGTCTGGGATGATTTAATGAATCATGCACTGGGCAGGGGATTGGACTCGATGACTCCGAAGGAGCCGATTACCCTGGAGGTCCCTTCCAACTATACGATCCTATAAAAAAAAAAAAGCCCCCCGGCCATCCAGTTCAGCCTATTACCACCCAATGTTGTTCCAGAGGAAGGCAAAAAGCCACAATGATGTATAAGCCAATTTTCCTCACTTAGGAGACAAAATCCCTTCCTGGCTCCAATCAAGCAATCAGAATAATCCCAGAGTTAACCAACCCTTCTGAGTAATCTGTGATATAACATGTAATATTGTATCACTCAAGAAAGATGTCCAGACCCTCTAAAACGCTTACTAGCTGATATAGCGGGCTTTACCCAAGTTAATTTGTTCCATATGTTTACATGCTGTTCGCATGGAAAATGTTATGAAGCCATGGTTACTTTAGAGTAACCGAGGAATAAACTATATATACATATGGAGGAGCATTAGATTCTCCTCAGGCTGCATGTACCGATGTCCCTCTGCAGAATGTGCCCCCCTCCCGCTCTCCTCATTTAGGACCTAAAGAATGCTTGCGCCAAATTTCACACTTGTACGACACCAAGAAGTTACATTACATAGGAGTGCACTTTTACAATTAGCATTGAATAATCGAGTTGTGACCCCTTTACTTTTCCTACTTAGGACGTAAAGAATGGTCGTGCCAAATTTCATGCTTGTACGACATTGAGAAGTTAGAAAAGATATGTACTCTGTGGAGGGTTGAATCTGTCAGCAGATTTGGAATTTGGAAACCGATCTGGATGGCGCATATATAAATACAAATGTTCACACACAAATAGGAACAGAAATTGGAGACTAATTTGTATTTTCAAAAAATTCCAGACAAGATGAGCAAAGAAGTAAATACTGGCCAGTGGACTGATTAAGTATTTAACCCCTTAGTGACCAAGCCTGTTTGCGCCTTAGTGAGGGAGCCAAATTTTGGAAATCTGCCATGTGTTACTTTAACATAGACTAAGGGCACCCACCCACTGGCGATTTTTTTTCCCTGCGAAATTCGCAGCATTTTTTTCTCTGCAGGGGTCTATGGGACTTGTAATGTTAAAATCGCGATCGCGCAAAATCGCAATTTACCGCGAAATTGCGATTTTGCGCGATCGCGATTTTAACATTACAAGTCCCATAGACCCCTGCAGAGAAAAAAATGCTGCGAATTTCGCAGGGAAAAAAAATCGCCAGTGGGTGGGCGCCCTAACTCCGTAAAGGTTTTGCATATCCCAGTGATTCTGATGTTTTTTCGCCACATGTTGTGCTTCATTTAGATGGTAAAAATAGACCGATAGAATTTGTGTATATTTATTAAAAGTGCCAAAATTGGGAAAATTAAAAAAAAAAAGATCACTTTTTCACATTTTCAATTGTAATATGTCAAATATGTGCAAACATACTGTACAAAGTTTTGCTAAAATATATATATTTCCATCTGTTTACTTTATTCTGGAAGCACATTTGAAAAACTTTCATTTTTTAAAAACCATTTAGGAGACGTACAAATTTAACATTGATTATCAACATTTTGAGGAACACTTTGATTTCCTGCACCAAACCAAGAATGCAAAGGCTCATAGGTGTCCGAATGATAGATCCCCCACAAAGACCCCATTTTAAAAACTACACCCCTCAATATACTCACTGAGGGGGTCAGGAGGATTTTGATTTCAGTTTTTTTCAGGAATTATTACAATTTAGAGAAGAATGACATTTCATATGTTTGCAAATACTTCATTTTAAAGGCAGTTTTTTTCCTATAGTTTACATGAGAATAAGTATTTACACCCCATAATGGATCCCACCCTTTGTCCTGTGTTCAGAAACAAACCCATTATGGCCCTAATCCTCTGTCTGTATGCACAACGGGGCCCAAACTGAAAAGAGCAGCCGGAGGCTTTCAGAACAGACATTTTGCTTGAAGGTGATTTAGGCCCCATTGCCCACGATAGTGAACCCCCACAACTGACCCCATTTTGAAAAGTAGACCCCTTAGCGACTTCCTCTAGGGGTGTCCTGCGTATTTTGACCCCACAGTTTTTGAATGAATCTAAGCAAAGCAGAAGGAAAAAATTACGATTTTCATTTTTTGGTAATTGTGTCCTTTAAAAAGCAGTTTTTTTCAGCGCACATGAATGAAGACCTTCACCCCAAAATGGATCCCCCTATTTGTTCCGTGTTCAGAGACATCCCCATTGTGGCCCTAATCTGCTTACAGGACACGTCGCAGGGCCTGTAATGGAGGGACACCTGTTGGATTTCAGGGCACATCTGAATAAATTCCCGACCCCATTGCTCACTTGTGCAGAAAAAAAATTGACTCCCTAAAAATAATAATCCCCCCCGCCCCCCTCCACGGCCTTTTTGGCGTTCCCTAAATCTTAGATAAAAGTAATAATGTAATGAGTGTGGTTTATCCGAAAACAGGGGGCTGGCTAGGATGGGCACATGGGGCAATAATACCAGGTATCCCCCTCCTCCCATGCTTTTTGGGGGGTACTTCTTGACCTCAGCGGCGGGGATGGGGTGTAGGCAGTGGCGCTCTGTGAGTCTCCGTAATCTCACTGAGGTGCGGCGGTCTCACACAGAAGGCGCTCAACAAGCCGGTCCTGGACTGCAGAAAGGCGAGCGTTCCCGGGGCTTCTTGTAATATACGTATCACAGGTAGCGGTCTGAATAACGCCGGGCTCACACGGCCGGATGTGGGATCTGCTTGCGGAGGCCTGCAGCGGATCCTGGCTGTGAGCCCGGCTGTGACCCTGCGTACGGCCGCGGAATGTACTGCGCATAACTGCCTACTCACACGGCCGCATGTGGAATCAGCTTGTGGAGGCGGGCAGCGGATCCTGGCTGTGGCGCTGCGTACGGCCGTGTAATGTACTGTGTATAACTGCCTACTCACACCGGCGGTCATGCGCAGTACACCTTTTTTTTGTTTGTATTTCCCACATTGTCGCTTAGCGATGACGCGGGTACCCGCAGCCCGTATACAATGTAGTTACGTATGGGCAGCGGGTATATCCCCGACCATGGAGTAAAATGCGCTCCATGTCACAGATATCCGCGGTAAAATACAACCTGCTGCGTTCTGTTTTCTGCAAGTGGATTACGTAATTCCAACCCTCTAATGTGAGCGGAATTGTGTAATTTGTGCATCTGATTGATCTGTGTATTACCGCGGATCAGACGCATGCGGAATCCGCAATTCCTATCCGCTCACTGCTCCAACTGCTCCAGGCTCTCGGCGACGGTTGTAGCTGGGAACAAGGAGATCTTAAATTTACCGGGCTCCCCGGCTCCTGCGTATGTGTCCGGCATTTTGCCGACGGGCGCATACTCAGAATCCAGATAAGGTCCGTGGAGGAGGATCATGTCGGGGTTCAAATATGGAGGTCCCAAGTAAAAAGTTTAATCTCCTCTTACCGATTGCATTGGTGAGGGGAGATGAAACTTCGACTGTTTTTAAAAATTTGTACGTGATCGCCATTATCCATTTGATAACGGCAATCACGTGACCAGGAAGCGCTCGGCGCGGGCCCCTGTGTCTTCTCCAGGCTCTCAACTACCTTTGGTAGCCAAGGAGATTTTAAACTTCCTGGGCAATCCTCAACTTTTGTGCATAAGTTCGCCATTTTGCTGACAGTTGCACGCACAGAAGCCATGGTAAGGTCTGCGGATAAAGAACCCATTGGGGCCTGAGGTAAATAATTTCATCTCCCCTCACAGATACGATCAGTAAAGGGAGATGAAACCTTAACCCGGTCACATCTCGCTGCACTGGGCTATCTGGTGCAGGCAAATTTTAAATTTGCCGGGCTCTCCGGTCTTCCGCGTATGCGCGCCACATCGGCGCATGCTCAGCAGGTCCTGATCGCCACGGGACATTATGGAGAACGGGGTGAGTATCTCCAGCTACCCCCATGGATCCGATCCATAATGGCAGCTGAAACTTTAACTTTTTAAAACTTTTTTTTAACTTTTCCGTGATTGTCGGTATCCATTGGATACCAGTGATCATGCGCCCAGGGACTTGTCACTGTGGTCCCTTGTGACAACTCCTGCCTTCCGGCTACCTTCAGAAACTAGAAGCCAGGGAGTTTCAATTTTTCTGGGGCCACTGGCCTTCTGCGCCTTGTTGTGTGATGTCATACATTGGTGTACATGTGCAGAAGAGCAGCATCGGGTCCTGGAGGACCAGATCACCGCAGACATCACTGAGGATGTTCCGAGTACTCTCAGCTGCCCTGATGGATCCGATCTATCACGGCAGCTGAATCTTTAACTTTTTAAAACTTTTTATTGACTTCATTGTGATCGTTGCTATCCCTTTGATTGCGACGATCGCATTGCCGGGGGGTGGCTCCCCGCGGCCCCCATGACCGCTCCATGTTGTTGGCTACCTCCGGTAACCAACAGCATTTAGCTGTCAGGTCCACAGCCCACATGGCTTTAATCCTCAGGGGATGCATGTCTTTACGTCTCTGAGGATTTTTAAAGCCCACTTAGGCAGGACATAAAAAGGCAATGGGGCCGTCACTAAGGGGTTAATCAAGAGTCTGGTAGGTCCTTTGGTCTGTCCAGTGGACTGAAGATGGAAAATGGAAGACAAGTTGATAGTAATCTCTAAGGGAGTGCAGAAGTTTTTCCAAAAACATGAGATAAACTGAACTAGTCAGGGAAGCCAGAGGTCAGTACACAGGTAGGTATGTCAGGTAGCAGTATGGAGGAACAGCAGGTGGAAAAGCTTGACTACTGGCTGGGAGCACAATTATCTCATAAGGAACTGGAGGAAGGGCCAGGCATTTATAGAAAGTCCAATTAAGGAACAGGGTGGAGCCAGTAGGGAACCAGGAGCAGGAGCTAGGGACTAGAAAAAGGTTATGCAGGGGAGTTAACCAAGGGGCTGGATGGCTCAGCAGGTAGAGCTGCCTCCTGAAGTACACAAGCTCCTGGGTTTGAGTCCTGACAATCTCAGTCTTTCCTGTATGATTTTCAGAAGAACCTTGCTTGCATGTGGAATAAGGGCTATTGTTCAGTAGTTGAAGCAATTCCGGGATTCAGCAGTTTTTCGCAGTGGGGTGAAGACAGATCTTTTCCAGTCCTGTGGCCATTGTGTGGCTGCCCATACTGCCTGGCACAGCGCTGTGATAGCAGCAATAGCTCTGTCGGTATGTTATCTATGCCCGATGCTTTACGTTTGGCTAGATGTTTCATTGCCATAACCACTTCTGACTCCATAATGGAGGCTCCAAGTCCACCAGTTCCACTTCATGCAATGGTCCAGCTATGTGGCTGCAGGCATATAGTTCCTCTGAGTATTCCCTCCACCTACCCTTGATGTTCTGTTGATCATTCAGTTCCTTCCCATTTTTGCCTCTGATTGTGCCGTTGTGTGCCATGAAATGTTTTTGAGCCATCTTGACCTGTGAGGATAGGCCTCACATATGGTCTTTCATGGCTTCTCTGCTTCCAGTTGTTTGCAGCGTTCATTCCAGTCCATGTCCTTCTTTCCTTGCCACTCGCTGAACATCAGCATTTAGTTGCCGAACTTCAACTTTGTTGCCGTCCGCCTTTGCTGCTCTTCTGTTATCGGCTGTTCTGAGGGCTCGCTCGGACAGCCGATAGCATTGTTTTTCCTGCTTCTTGTAGGTGAGATGCTTCCTGGCCGTTTGTATATATCTGGCCATAATTTTCTCAATGGAGCGACTTTCTTAATGCTACAGAATTTAATCTTGATCTTAGCTGCAAGGAGTTCATGATCAGTTTTCTGGGCGTCAGCAGAAAAATCTGTTTTCCTCATCGGCATCCGTCGTTGGGCATAGACCTGTAAGATGGAGATGTTCACTGGCTTACCATGTATCCAGATAGCAATGATACAGTCGCTGATTGTTCTAGAACTTTCTACTGC
The DNA here is from genome assembly GCF_035609145.1 of Eleutherodactylus coqui. Classification (NCBI taxonomy): domain Eukaryota; kingdom Metazoa; phylum Chordata; class Amphibia; order Anura; family Eleutherodactylidae; genus Eleutherodactylus; species Eleutherodactylus coqui. Next base: position 173,513,453 of record NC_089845.1, read on the forward strand.
CTTTGAGTTCTGCTTGTTTGTAATAAAGGCGACTCCACTCCTCTTGATTTCCTCGTGTCCGGCATAGAGCAATGTGAAGTCATCGGACTGAAATATCCATTACCGTTGAGTGCAATTTGCTAATCCCAAGAATAGCAATGTTAGGTCTTGTCATTTCGTGTTTCCAATGTCCGGTTTCCCTGGACTCGTGCCACGCACATCCCATGCTGCTAGTATGTGAGCTTTTGTGCAGCTCACATACTAGCAACATATCTGAATCATCAGAGCTCTTTCATAGGGTTTCAGGTGAAGTTTTTACTGGGTAGGTCGCCAGGTCTCCCCATTTATCCGGGTTTGGGACCGGCATTTAGGGATGACTCCTACATGGCTCGGTTGATCCTTTCATTACACCAGATTGCGCCTCTCTTGTCTTTCCTCCCTTATCTGCGTTCTTCCTGAGATCCTTCTGTATAAGAATGCAGCAACATTATATCTGTTTTTTAATATACTTTGTGTTCTTCTACTAAGTTCTACTTCCATTCTCTTGCTCATTCGTTCATTTACACTAGTAATGTGTGTCATTGATATTTCCAGCAGCGCTATATCCGGGTTGGTGGCAGTCCCCAAACAAAAGGTTTGGTGGGGGTCTCCTCCAGTCTTATATAATGTCTGGATAACTTAGGGCACCAATCAACCAGATGGACGCTCTTTCAAGTGGGGTAAGCACAGGCTGATGAGACTCCACTTGAGGGCGAGCAATTCTTGTCTTGGATTTTCATGTCCAATAAACAAAATCTATAACCCCTCTCCACTCTTACTAGTTACAACACCCACTTTGGCTGCCCTAAGCTCCACCCCCTTGTCAGATAAGGCAAGAGGAGGAGGAGCAGGGAGAGAACCATGCATTACATGCAGACACATGGCCAAAGATTCAGGCACAGAGAGCGCCAGAAAGGTACAGTGCTGGTCAGCACCAAATGAGCTTGAAATTTCTCGATACTCTGCAGATGCCCTATAAAAAGAATTTTAGCTGCGCCTGAGTAATGAGCAGGGGTTTCCAGGACATGGGTCTGGACCACAGGGAAGATTCAGCCACAGGGCTGGTCTCACTTACGATCTGATGCCTGGGAGTTGACGCTTCAACCGACTCCAAGCAATTTAGCAGCATTGTATAGGGTCGGGAGTTCTACTCCCCACTCCTTGCTGGTTTTCTATCTGTGCTGCGCAGTTGTGTGCCCTCTCTTCCAGCAGCAGTGGTGACCACTCACTGTCTCCCAGGCCGCCTTCCAGTACAGCCGGCACTTTTCCCTGTCTCCACTGGCCCTCCCTGCACACTCCTGCTCCTCCCTGTTGCCTCTCAGTCCTCCTTGTGCTGTGGCACTCTCTCCCTGTGACGCAGCACTCTTCGTTTATAGGGTGCCTGTCACGCTGAGAATGTTCGGGCTTGTTCTCTACGGTGGTGGGATTTAACTCTTCAGCGCTGACAAGCGTTATACATTTCTGGCACTTCCATTCGCCACAGTGTACTGCCATGCACCTGAGTACGGCTTCTCCACTGACTGACAGGGGGCAGAGCTGAGCACGGCCAAAGCAGCCATATATGGAAGAGGTGAGTCATTGCTATAGGTAAGAGGGAAGCACGGAGCTCTAGTTACTAGAATGCACAAGTTTCTGTTTTTTGATTTCCAGTTTTTTTAATTTGCCGGTGAATAAGCTAATGAAGTAGAAAATGTTAATTTGCGGCGACAGGTGCACTTTGCATGGCACAGATAAAACTAACACTCAGCTCTCCCTGTAATAGCCTGACCTGTCAGTGGCAATCACAGATAACGTGAGGGACAGCCGGAGGCGTCCCAGAAAACCACCAGCGGAAATCCTGAGCGTGAGGAAATGTTTTATCACCTGCAGGGATGAGGGAAAAAAAATCAATGTCAAGTGGAAGTCAACGGCAACTGTAGACAGACGGGCAAGTTACTAGAGAGACTGCATGCAGTTCTGCTGCGGGTCTGCTTCATGCGCAGGGCTTTAGGAGGAGGGGGCCATCAAGCGGCTCCAAGCAGATCTCCTGCAGTTACTGGAGCCGTCCTGGCAGGACCGATGATGTGCACAGTAACAGAACTCCCCTGTGATGGATACAATACATGTTGTTGGCTTTAAGTGGTCATGTTGGGGGTCTCTGCTCTGAAATATGTTGGGGGCTTCAGACAACATTTGGTTAGGAGACGACGCCGATCTAGAGGAGATCATAGACTATGAAGATGATGTTGACGAGAGCCCAAAGAGATGTTGGTTGAGCACTTCCCACCTTTCAGTGTATTACCCACACCATCGCCGGAGAATGTCCCCTGCTATAGAGCCGACACTTTGCTGCAATTGCTGAGGTTTAAGAAAGCTTCAGTCCTGGCAGGTTAAAGGAGTATTCCAGTAACACTGAGTTACCGCCTCTCCGCAGTGCTTTTTATTATGCAAAAAGACGTGAAATGAGACTAAACATACAGTATCACAGATGTATCATTTGCCACCGTGTCAGTGCGCACTCTGCTAGAATTTTATTACAGGGCCCGGCCTCTACCATGGGCCATTTAGAATTCTGGTTTCTTCTTATGTGACCTTTGGGCCCTCTGATTCATTACGGTCCAGGTGAGTCTAATACCACTATACCCTCTATAACTCCGCCCCTGAGGTTCATCCTACATAGGGGACTGCAGTAGAGAATGTCATGGTGGGAGAACACTGAAAAGAGTGGGATTAAATACAACATAAAAAACTATCTGCTGCATATATGTGATGAATGTGACTTATATATGCTGAATGTCATAATAACCAGTAAGCGATGCGCCTACCAGCTATGGGGTCTCCCAGAACAGCCCTATATGGTCAATCACCAATCTCCTTCCTTATCTACTGCATGTATCCTGTTAGTCACTAGTGTCACTAGCTTTTCCTTCTCGCCTTTGTCATTCATCCTGTTATTTGCTTTCTGTGGAAGGACGTTACTTCCCTCCACACTGAAAAAAACAAAGGAGTAAAACATAAATCGTTCTAAATCACAGGACCACACAGAACGAAGTTCTAAATGTGAAGGTTATTGGCTGATTCCAAGTAACATAAAATGTGATTGTTCCCAGCAGGAGAAACCAAGTAATCTTGTAGATATGAGAGTCTCCTGGGAAGTATGAGAAATCTCTAGCACAGATAACACTCTGGCCTGGTGACTCCTCCCCCCCAACACTATTTCAGGGACCATAAAACCTTCACATGTTTACCAGTGGACTATTTAACCCCTTAATGACGCGCCCATTTTTCTTTTTCCATTTTCGTTTTTTCCTCCCCCCTTTAAAAAAATCATAACTCCTTTATTTATCCATCCACGTCACTGTATGAGGGCTTGTTTTTTGCGGGATGAGTTGTATTTTTCAATGGTGCTATTTAAAGTACCATATAATGTACTGAAAAACTTTAAAAAAATTCTAAGTGGAGTAAAATGAAAAAAAAAACGACATTTTGCCATCTTTTAGTGCGTCTTGCTTCTACGGCGCACAAATGGCAACAAAAACGAAATGATAACTTTATTCTATGGGTCGGTACGATTACTACGATGCCAAACTTGTTTAGGTTTTTTTTTTACTATACTCCTCTTTTTTTTTTTAAAAGACATAAAATTTTTTTCAATTATTTTCTGTCGTCATTTTGTGCGCGCGATAACTTTTTTATTTTTCCGTCGACGTAGTTGAGCAAGGTCTCATTTTTTGCGGGATGTCCTGTAGTTTCTGATAGTACCATTTTGGAATACATATGACTTTTTGATCGCTTTTTATTGCGTTCTTTCTGGGAGACAGGGTAACTAAAAAAGTGCATTTCTGGCGTTCTTCATTTTTTTTTTCGGACGACGTTCACCGTGCGGGAAAAATTATGTGCTACTTTGATAGATCAGACTTTTACAGACGCGGCGATATCAAATACATATTTTTAATTTATTATTTAGATTTTTTAATAATAGATATGGCAAAAGGGGGGTGATTTAAACTTTTACAACTTTTTTTTTTTCAATTAAAAAAAAACTTTATTGATCCTTTTTTTTACTTTACTTTGAAGTCCCCCTGGGGGACTTTAAGATGCGATGCTTTGATCGCTCCTGCAGTATGACGTAATGCTATAGCATTACGTCATACTGCTTTTTGACAGGCAGCCTATGAAGCCACCCCACGGGGACGGCTTGATAGGCAGTCTGCTAAGGCAGCCCTGGGGCCTTTCATTAGGCCCCCGGCTGCCATGATACATGCATGGCTCCCCCGATCTCACCGCGGGACCCCCGAACATCGTTCAGGGGATTTAAATGCCGCTGTCAGAATTGACAGCGGCATTTAAATGGTTAATAGCCGCGATCGGCCGCGCGGCCGCTCGCGGCTATTGCCCGCGGGTGTCAGCTGTTATAAACAGCTGATGCCCGCACTGTATGAAGAGAGGTTGCCACGCAACCTCTCTTCATACATACCCCGACGCTCCATGACGTACCGGTACGTCATTTGTCGTTAAGGGGTTAAGTATTTATTTATTTTTCTACTCATCCTGTTGCAGTATTCTTTTAAGTGCAAATTAATCACATTCATGTCTGTGCCTTGTCATAAGTATGTGTATATATATATATATATATATATACCTCTTCAGATCTATTTCATTATGTCTGAGGAAGAACCCTGAGAGGTTGGAAAGCTGCTATAACATCTGTGTATTTTTATTAGCCATTAAACAGTATCATATCTACAGGACGACTTGGTTTCTCTAGTGGAGAACAATCACCTGCAGCTCTACTGGCGACACCTGGCCAAAGTTTATTTCATCATAAGTAACATAAAGTAATTGATAACATAATATATAATATATAAAGCTGAAAAAAGCCCTCTGTCCGTCCAGTCCTGTCTGTTACCCCCAAATGTTGTCTCAGAGGAAGGCAAAAAAACCCACAATGAGATAGAAGACTATTTTCCTCATTTAAAGGGGTTGTCCCACGGCACCAAGTGGGGTTATACACTTCTGTATGGCCTGGTCCTTAAAGGGGTTGTCCCGCGGCACCAAGTGGGGTTATACACTTCTGTATGGCCATATTAATGCACTTTGTAATATACATCGTGCATTAAATATGAGCCATACAGAAGTTATTCACTTACCTGCTCCGTTGCTGGCGTCCCCGTCGCCATGGATCCGTCTAATTTTGGGGTCTTCTTACTTTTTTAAACGCGCTTGCGCAGAAGGGTCTTCTCCTTCTGCTCGGTCCGGGCACGAGCGGCGTTCTGGCTCCGCCCCTTCTACGCATCATCGCGTAGCTCCGCCTCGTCACGTGTGCCGATTCTAGCCAATCAGGAGGCTGGAATCGGCAATGGAACGCACAGAGCCCATGGTGCACCATGGGAGAAAACCGCAGTGCATCCCTGGGAAAGGACGGGCGGCCATCTTGGGAGAAGAATTTTATAAGTTCATCTTTCATCACATCGGTGAGTAGGAAGCGGTTTAAAAACTGCTTTAAAATGCTATTTTATGCTGGGGGGGGGGGACAGGGGGAATGGGCTAATTTAAAATTTTGATGTTTTGCCTCGGGACAACCCCTTTAAGGGAAAAAATTCCTTGCCAACTCCAATCTGGTAATTGGAATAATCCCCGGATCACCGACCCTCCTGAGTAATCAGTGATATAACATGTCATATTGTAACACTCAAGAAAGACTTCCAGAACCTCTTATATCACCATCACCGCGTCCTCAGGAGAGAGTTCCATAGTCTCACTGCTCTTCCAGTAAAGACCCTCTTCTATGTCGTGTAGAAATCTTCAGTCCTCTAGATGTAGGGGGTTGCCCCTTGTTACAGTCCTGGGTATAATAGATAATGGGAGAGATCTCTGTACTGACTCCTGATATATCTATACATAGTTATTAGAGCACCCCCTTGTTACAGCCCTGGGTATAATAGTTGATGGGAGAGATCTCTGTAGTGACCTCTGATATATGTATACATAGTTATTAGAGCGCCCCCTTGTTACTGTCCTGGGTATAATAGATGATGGGAGAGATCTCTGTACTGACTCCTGATATATCTATACATAGTTATTAGAGCACCCCCTTGTTACAGTCCTGGGTATAATAGATGATGAGAGATCTCTGTACTGACCCCTGATATATCTATACATAGTTATTAGAGCGCCCCCTTGTTACAGTCCTGGGTATAATAGATGATGGGAGAGATCTCTGTAACTCTATTTTATTAGAAAAATGAAAAACATAACAAAACAAGCCTTTTGGACTAAGCCGAGGAAACAACAGAAATGTCCAAGACAACAGGTTTGCTTCAAACTGTATCCATCGGACCTCCAGTATGCCCCCACTTCAGACTTCCTTGTAAGCCAGACCTTTTCTGGTTAGAGACCTTTTTTTCGGACTCCAGGTGTTCCTCAGGTATTTACCGTCCGTCCGGAAACAGAATAGAAAAGGATGCAATTACTAACGAGGTCATACCCCACCAAGACCGATGCTGCACAAAGATGTGTTACAGAAATTGTAGCAGAAGCTGCACTGACCCATCTCTCTTACAACGTGAATATATACATCATTCTTCATTTGTGATAATTATACTCTCCATAATACAGTTTACCATACGCAATATATATATACACACGCTTGGTTTTTTTTGGTTTTTTTTTTATCCCCTCTTCTTTTCTCCCCCATGTGGCCTAAATATAAACCTAAAAACAAAACCATAACTCAAAAAGAAAACATAACCCAAATACCCGCCTACAGAAACATAAACCTTTTTTTTTTTAAAAAAAATATACATATATTTATACACATCCTTTTTTTTTAATGTAATTTTTAAAAAAAAAATTTTTTATTTTTTATTTAGGTTTTTTTTTTTTTTCCCTCCCCTTCTTATTAGTTTATACTAATACGACACCTTATACCCTACATACCACACACCTTATACCATTAAGAAGCTCAGGTTCAGTGCTTACAAGCCCTCTTTTCTTCCTCTATTTACTAAAACAAAAAGCTATCAAGTGAATAGAATAAAATTAGCCCATCACCAGGAAAGGAGACCCCAGGCTAGGGCACTCCAAAAGAAAGACCCCTCCATAGGCGAGAGGCCCTGAGTGCACCCAACCTGTTGAACTCCAAAGAACGCACCTTCACCAGGTCACCGAGGATGTCCCTACACACCACATCCACAGGGAGGATTTTTTGACGCGTCGAAACTAAACACCGCGCGTGCCACGTGTAGTACCTAACCACTAGACTAACTAGATATAATGTGCACCTGTCCCGTCCACCCAGATCTCTGAATGCCCCATAGGCCCACTCAGGATAGGAGAGGACAGCCAGCCTAGGCCAACCGATGGAAGCCCCTACCCTTCTGTAGACCTCTGTATTAAAGGGACACTGAAGTAAGAAATGCTCCATAGTTTCCACTACAGAGCCACACTCCTCCCGGGGACAGTCCCTCTCCTCCACCTTTCTGTACTTCAAGTTATCCCTCACATACAACTTACCATGGAAGGAGCGCCAGGCCAAATCCCAAAACTTCAATGGGACCCTTACTGAATTTAACAAAACTAACCCTACCTCTAGGTCCTGACCTGGGCAGTCCCTGAGGGCCAGTGGATTTTGGAAGCGTGTGACCAGAACCCTATTGTCAAGGAACCTCCTTGACAGAGTCCTAATCTCCTCAGCTCCCAAGCCCCAGCGACGGATAACCTTCAGAACCGGCGCAACGTAAGCCAGGAGATGTCCATGGGTTGAAAGAAAATCTTTCACACGCCCTCCTGTCTCCCATTCCTGGAAGAAAGGCTGAAACCATGCCTTAGAGGAGACTACCCACAAAGGAGCCCTTCCTGTATTCCAGAAGTTTGCTATATTGGTTTTAAGAAAGGTATTCACTAGGAATACCACGGGGTTGACCATACACAACCCCCCTAGTCTCCTTGTGCGGTATGTGACCTCCCGCTTTACTAGGTTTAGTCGGTTCCCCCACAACAGCTGGAAGAACAGACTATAGACCCGTGTCCAGAGAGACCCCGGCAAGATACATACACTGCCCAAATAGATTAACAACGGGAGCAGGAAAGTCTTGATAAGGCTAACCCTTTCTCTCAGGGAGAAAGACCATCCCTTCCACTGGTCAACCTTCTGACTGGCATCTTTCAGTTTACCGTCCCAATTTCTCCCTGGGTAATCACCCTGGCCAAATTGGATGTCTAAAACTTTTGCAAATTCTTGAGGCTCCGGGAGAGTGTCCGAGAGACTGAAATCAGGATCTCCTACCCCCAGCCAGAGACTTTCACACTTGTCCCAATTGACTCGGGATCCGGAAGCCTCCGAATACCTAACCACCTCCGACATCACCCATCCAGCCTCCTCCTTGGATGAGACAAAGACAGTGACATCGTCAGCGTAGGCCACCGCCCTAAGTGCAGACTCCGGCCCCTCCAGGCCCATCCCGACCCCCGCCAATGGTCCGCCACTCAACCGCCTTAAAAAGGGGTCAATTGCGAACACATATAGCAATGGGCTCAAAGGACAACCCTGGCGGACACCGGACCCCACCCCAAAGGGGCGCCCGACCCAACCGTTCACCAGCGGGAAACTCTCAGCCCCTGCATACAAAACTTTAAGCCAATCAATAAACCCTATTGGTAAACCGTATCTCAGAAGGACTGACCAGAGGTACTCATGGTCAACCCTATCAAAGGCCTTGGCCTGATCCAAGGACAGCAAGAACCTTTTCCAATTACCGGCCCTACTCTGTTCCACAGCCTCCCGGACACCCAGTACAGCACTGAAAGTACTTCGGCCAGGAACAGAGCAGTGCTGGTCCCCCGAAAGTAGTTTGGGTGCAAAATGCACCAGCCTGTTAAAAATGATCTTTGCAAGAACCTTCCGGTCCGTATTGAGAAGCGCTATGGGACACCAATTCTTAATCCGGGATGGATCTTTACCCTTTGACAAAATGATCAGGGCTGACCTCCTCACTGACTCTAACATTCATTAAATACCTCGGTCAACAGGGGAGCCAACAGCTTCTTAAAGGTCTTATAAAACTCGGATGTTAGGCCATCTGGACCTGGCGTTTTCTTGAGCGCAAGCTCATCAAAGGCCAGTCTCACTTCCTCTTCCCTGATCAGTTCTGTCAAAACGTCAAGCGATGATGCCACCCTCTGCTAGATCCTTCCTTGCCAAAAGGTGTGAGTAGAAAGATCTGACGAACTCCAGGATCCCTGAACTGGACCTTTTCAGAGATCCTGTACTATGAACCAGACCCGTTATCAACCTACTATTCACTGACAACTTACAGTTTCTGTAGGGGTTGGGCAAGCGGAATTTCCCGAAATCCCTCTCAAAAACTAAAGATGTGTGCCCATCATACTGACATCCCTTCAGCAAGGCTTTCACCCTGGAGACCTCCTCACGGCTGCCCCCAGTCGAGACTATTTGCTCGAGTTTCCTCCTCAAAGCTTGATATAAACTGTACTGGGTCAAACTTCTGAGGTTTGAGAGCTCACGGACCTATTTTGCAACCTGTTTCTTGAAGATCTTCCACCACTCTGACTTACTGTTACAAAGGCCCATCAGTGGAAGCTGGCTCTGCAGAACATCCTCAAAGGACTGTCTTATTTCCACCTCCTCCAGGAGTGTCGAATTTAACTTACATAAACCTCTTCCCATCCGAGGGGTTTCTGAAACATTCAGAGAAACCATAATTAAACAGTGATCGGAGAATTCCACCTCCACCACCAGAATTGGTGAGGAGACAGCCACGTCCTTTAAATAAAACCTATCTATTCTCGATATACAACTACCTCGACAAAAAGTGAACCCCGTGTCGCCTGTGGTGTGCCGAACGTGGACATCCACCAGGCGAGCCTCACTCACTATAATATTCAAAGTGACGCTGTCGTAAGCCAACTTGTCTCTGCACGTCCCCTATCACAGAGCCTCGAGACATTATTGAAGTCCCCACCAAAGATCACCAGTCGGCTCGTAAAAAGAAAGAGCTTGATCCTTATGAAGAGGTCCTTCCTCTCGTTCTTGCTCTGAGGACCATAAATATTTATGAGTCGAAGCTCTTGACCTCTCATAAGGACGTCCAAGACCAAGCACCTCCCCATTTCCACCTTGATTACCTGTCTGCATTCAACTGCTGCAGTTTTAAAAAGAACCGCCACCCTGCTATATGGCTCGGCCACAAGAGACCAATAGGGGGGCCCATGCATTCACTCTCTCTTTGCTTTATGGATACTGGCCAGGTCTGTTAGACTGGTCTCTTGCAAAAACAAAATATCAGCTTCATTCTGGCTAAAAAAATCAAAGGCGATAAAGCGAGCCATATCAGACTTAACCCCTTAACGACCAGCCCATAGTGTTTTTACGTCCTGCCCAAGTGGGCTTTATTCTCTGAAGACATAAAAACATGCGTCCTACAGAGAATAAAGCCCCGTGGGCTATGGACGTGACAGCTCCATGCTGTCGGTGCCCGCAGGTAGCCGACAGCATGGAGCTGTCATCCTGGGCTGCGGGCAGTCTTCCCCGGCATTGCGATCGGCAATGGATAGCGCCGATCGCAATAAAGTTAATGGATAGCGCCGATCGCAATAAAGTTAAAAAAAAAGTTTAAAAAGTTAAAGATTCAGCTGCCCTGATGGATCGGATCCATCAGGGCAGCTGAAATTACTCACCCGGCTTCCCTGATGTCTGCTGCGGAGAATGGGTCCTCCAGGACCCGGCGCGGCTCTTCTGCGCATGCGTGCCAGACGAATGACGTCACGCGCATGCGCAGAAAAATGGGAACCCCGGGAAGTTAAAATCTCCGAAGGTAGCTGGGAACCAGGGGATGTCCCCGGGGACTGCGGCGAGCGGTCCCCAGGCCCGCGATCGCTGCTATCATCGCGAAAAAGTTTTAAAAAATGTAAAAATAAAGGTTAATTTCACATCTCCTCATGGATCGGATCCATGAGGGGAGGTGAAAATACTCACCCCCGGTCCTCAGCGGTGTCCCGGTCTTCCGGGACCTGAGTCCCCTTCTGCGCATGCGCGCCCGATGATTGACATCGGGCACGTGCACAGAGGAGCTCAGGACCCGGGAAATTTAAAATCTCTCTGCTCCTGGCTGCCATGTGTAGCCAGGAGCAGAGGGATGTCACTGCAAAGATGATCACTGTTATCCAATGGATAGCAGAGATCATTTAAAGTATAAAAAAAAGTGTAAAAAAGTAATTTAAAAAAGTGTAAAAAAGTAAAAAAAAAGTTTAAAAAGTAAAAAAAAAAAAAAGAGTTTAAAACGCTTACATTTCATCTCCCCTCACGGATCATATCTGTGAAGGAGGATGAAATTACGTACCTAAGGCCCCCGGATTTATCCGCGGACCTTACCACAGCTTCTGCGCACGTAGACCGTCGCCAAAGTGGCAGGCGCATGCGCAAAAGCCCTGGATTGCCAGGATAACTTAAAATCTCCCTGCTCCAACTCATCAAGCTTACGAAGACTCACGGAGCACCACTTTTTACACCCCATCCCTGCCGCTGAGGTCAAGAAATGACCCCCAAAAAGCATGAGAGGAGGGGGAATACCCGGTTTTCTTGCCCCATGTGCCCAACCCAACCAGCCTCCGTAATTACCCCTGTCTGCGGACATAAAACGCAGTTTATATTATTACCTTTATCTAGTACTTAGGGAATGCCAAAAAATAGGGATGGCGGGGCAGTAGGGGGGGGGGGGATTATTTTTAGGAAGTCAATTTTTTTCCCGTATAAGTGGGCAATGGGGCCTGGAATTTATTCAGTTCTGCCCTGAAATCCAGCGGGCATTCCCTCCATTATGGGCCTAGCCATGTGTCCTGTAAGTAGATTAGGGTCACAATGGGTATGTTTCTGAACACGGGACAAACGGGGGTATCCATTTTGGGGTGAACGTCTTCATTCCTATGTACGCTGTACAAAAAAAGCTGTTTTTAAATTGACAAAATTGCCAAAAAATGAAAATCGTAATTTTTTCCTTCTGCTTTGCTTAGATTCATTCAAATACTGTGGGGTCAAAATACACAGTACACCCCTAGATGATTTTGTTAAGGGGTCTAGTTTTCAAAATGGGGTCATTTGTGGGGGTTCTCTATCGTTTTGGCCACTCAATGGCTCTACAAGTGGGCAATGGGGCCTGGAATTTATTCCGTTGTACCCTGAAATCCAATGGGTGCTCCTTCCATTATAGGCCTAGCCATGTTTCCTTTAAGTAGATTAGGGCCACAATGGGTATGTTTCTGAACACGGGACAAATGGGGGTATCCATTTTGGGGTGAACATCTTCATTCCTATGTATACTGTACAAAAAAACCTTTTTTTAATTGACACAATTGCCAAAAAAATGAAAATCGTAATTTTTGTCCTTCGGCTTGGCTTAGATTCATTCAAAAACTGTGAAGTCAAAAAAGTCATCGTACCCCTAGATAAATTCGTTAAGGGGTCTACTTTTCAAAATGGGGTCACTTGTGGGGGTTCTCCATGGTTTTGGTCACTCAATTGCTCTACAAGTGGGCAATGGGGACTAAATCTCCTTCAAGCAAAATTTCTGTTCCGAAAGCCACCGGTTGCTCCTTTCATTTTGGGCCCCATTGTGCATCCAGACATCAGATTAGGGCCACAATGGGTATGTTTCTGAGCACGGGACAAACAGGGGGATCCATTCTGGGGTGCAAATCCTCATATTCATGTGTACTATAGAAAAAAGTCCTGTCTTTAAAATGACATATTTGCAAAAATATGAAATTTTAGTTTTTCTCCTCTAAATTTCATTGACTCCAAAAAAAAAACTGTGGGCTTAAAATACTCCTGACCCCCTTCAGTGAATACGTTAAGGGGTGCAGTTTTTAAAATGGGGTCACTTGTGGGGGTATCTATCATTTTGACTCCTATGAGCCTTTCCAATCTTGGCTTGGTGCAGAAAAACAAAGTGTTCCTCAAAATGCTGAAAAGTAATGTTAAATTTGTACGTCTCCTAAATGGTTAAAAAAAACAAACAAAAGTTTTCCCAATGTGCGCCCAAAATAAAGTAAACGGATGGAAATATAACTGTTAGCAAAAATTTCTATATTATGTTTGCACATATTTGAGATATTGCAGTTGGAAATGTGAAAAAATGACGATTTTCTCAAAATTTTCCCAATTTTGGCGCTTTTAATAAATAAACACAAATTCTATCGGTCTTTTTTTTCCGCCTAAATGAAGTACAAAATGTGGCGAAAAAAACAATGTCAGAATCGCTTGGATATGCAAAACCTTTCTGGTGTTTTTCCATGTTAAAGTGACACGTGTCAGATTTGCTAAATTTGGCCTGGTCATTAAAGGGGTTGTCCCGCGGCAGCAAGTGGGGTTATACACTTCTGTATGGCCTGGTCATTAAAGGGGTTGTCTCGCGGCACCAAGTGGGGTTCAGCACTTCTGTATGGCCATATTAATGCACTTTGTAATATACATCGTGCATTAAATATGAGCCATACAGAAGTTATTCACTTACCTGCTCCGTTGCTAGCGTCCCCGTCGCCATGGATCCGTCTAATTCTGATGTCTTCTTGCTTTTTTAGACGCGCTTGCGCTGTGCGGTCTTCTTCCTGGTGAATGGGGCCGCTCGTGCCGGAGAGCTGCTCCTCGTAGCTCCGCCCCGTCACGTGTGCCGATTCCAGCCAATCAGGAGGCTGGAATCGGCAATGGACCGCACAGAGCCCACGGTTCACCATGGGAGAAGACCCGCGGTGCATCGTGGGTGAAGATCCCGGCGGCCATCTTGGTGAAGGAAGAAGAAGGAAGAAGGAAGACGTCGTAGAGCGGGGATTTGGGTAAGTAATCATTTTTATTTTTTTTTTAACACATCCTTTGGGGTTGTCCTGCACCGAATGGGGGGCCTATGGAAAAAAAAAAAAACGTTTCGGCGCGAGACAACCCCTTTAAGGCGCAAACAGGCTTGGTCACTAAGGGGTTAATGCTAGAAATAGAAACAGTCAGCAGGGAAGAGCTACTTAAGGATAAGTGTATAAGCAAAAAAGGAAATATTAGTAAGGGAATGGTTTTCTCTACAGCGTACAGCAGAAATTTTTATGAGATTAAAAAAATGTTTTTCAAATTTTTGCCTGTTTTAAGACAAGATGATATTGTTGATGAGATATTGAATGAGGGAATTAAGTGTGTTGCAAAAAGAAGTAAAAACTTGGGAGATCTGATAGCACCTAGCACTTTTTCCTCCAGTCAGGGAAAACCGCAATGGATGAAATTTCAAGGTTTTTTCCGCTGCGGCAATTCCAGATGTACCGTATGCCATTTAACTGATAGGAGAAAAACTTTTTCTGACAGCGACAATAATAAAGAGTATAAAATCTGCAATTATATTAACTGCAACACTATTAATGTAGTATATATGATTCAATGCAGAGAGTGTAATTTGAATTATATAGGTTGCACCACACGAAAGTTGAAGACCCGAATCAATGAACACATCCGTAACATCAAAAAGGATAATGTGAACAGTTCAGGTGCGGTTAAACACTTTTGTGATAAGCATAAAGGCAGTTTAAATACTTTTTCATTCTTTGGAATTGAAAAGGTCGTAAATAAAAAGAAAGGAACAATCAACCCGGATAAAGTGTTTAAAAGAGAAGCGTTCTGGATATTAAACTTAAATACAAGATTCCCTAAAGGAATGAATTATAAAACGGACCTTTTATACATTTATTAGGTATAATAATTATTATTTATCAAGTAACACACATTTATTCCAGCATGATTTCATTATACTGGAAGTGTATGGTGTAGCGTTATGGATTACTATATATCGCTGGTAGTAACATTCCATACTAATAATTTGTGTCTTGATTTAATATTGCTGTCAGAAAGGTTATTTTCCTTTTGTTTCTATAACAATGATGTATTGTTTTCATACTCTACTCTTTGCAGCGGAGCGCTCAGTATATGTATATGAATATGCTATTCTTATATACCATATAATGTGCCATGCATATATAAAATGATCAGGGCAAGTTCCTGCAGGAGGAACGAGCTCTGGTAATTGAAGTAACAGATTGCCATGGGTTAATTGCACATGTGTTTTTAATTCACTTATTTTCACTAAACCTTTTTAAGGTCTGCATTATGCATTTGTTAGTCAGAGGTGAACAAGGTTTCATAACCGAAACGCGGTCTCTGTATTATTCAAGCACCACAAGAAAATAAAAAGCAAGTTTTTCCACAAAAAGCTGTATTCCTGCAATTGGATTGTTTAGCGACATTAATGGTCGCCACTGTCAACGGGGTGAGTGCCGCCATAAAGGGTGATCGAGTTGGACAGCTCTCTTCTTTACATTACCCGATTCCCCACCAGAATCCCTACCACCCCTTTTTAAACACTCCGACATATCCATTTCTACAATATTTATATTTTTTACTTGATTGTTTATTTCTTTTTGCGAACCCCCTTCCAGATTCGGAGAGGAGCCCTCACCTTTGTCCCGTGGCACTGAGTCTCCCCCAACCCCAGGAGGAACTTGTGGCGCCCCAGGGCGGAGGGGAGCGACGTCCCCCACTGGCACTACTCTATTCCTTGGCTCCCCCTCCTCCTCCTCCTCTAATGAGGAGGATTCAGGGTCACCTCCTTCCAGAGTCTGAAAGCGGTTTGTTAAGATGACCAGAGGGGAGCATCGGACCTGGAGTTGGAGAAGATTTCTTTTTCCCCTTCTTTTTTTTTTGGTTACCCTTCTTACGTTTTTCCTTTTGCCATTCCCTACGCTCCTCATCCACACTGTCTTCTGGATGGGAACTTGATAGGGAACTGGACCTCTCCTCCTCCTCTCTCGCCAGTCTTCTGACCTCTTCCTCCAAATTGCTGCCCCTTATGTCCTCAGAGGTGGTCACCGGCCCTTGGGAAACAGGGACCAGGGTCATCCTACTGGATTCTCCCCCTTCCCCTCCCTCCTTTCGGGACATCTGCTGTTTGGTCTTACTCACTTTTCCACCTTTTTCCATCACCAGACCCCCAGACCCTCTACTTCCGCCCACCCCCTCTCTAGCTGAGGCCCCACTGCCCCGGGGTACCCCAGTTGGATCAGAAGCAACATCAGCACAGGCACGCTGAGGACAGCGACTGAAGGGGTGTCCTAGGACACCACACAGGTTGCAGCGAATGTCCGTACACGAGGCAGCATGCTGACCCTCTCCCCCACACAATGTACACATCAGTTTGGTACATGCCGCACTGAAATGTGTGGGGTCATTGCACTTGTGACAGACCTTCGGCTGCCCCTGGTAAAAGGCCAGGATCCTATCTCTTCCCAAGAAAGCAGAGGAGGGAATGTGGGTCACAGAGTTTCGGACTGCCTCAATTTCACCAGGAAAGTCCAGGCTCCAGACCAGATGCCGGTTTCCCTGCACCTCCCCGTAACGAGATATCCAGGTCATGATGTCAATGAACGACAGTGACTCATTACGGGTTGAGATGGTCACTGACTTAACCGTGTCCTGGCGGGAAACGGGAATCACCTCGAAATCCTGCCAGTCGGGCCTAGTCTGAATCAGCTCATAATGTGACCAGAAAAGTTCAAGAGCTTCTGACCAAACAAAGCTGATATCAAACTCCAAGGTGCCAAATGGATGGATCAGGGCAAAGATGTCATATGCCCTGAAGCCCATATTCAGCAGGAGCTCAACCACCTTCCCGTGTTTTGGGCATGCTTCTCTGCTACCTATATGCCGAAGACGGACTACATTCCTTCTGGCGCCCGATGGCCCACTTGTTGGGAGCGACCAATTCTCTCTATTCTCTCGGAAGGCCCCAAGTCCATGCCGTTAGATCCAGAACTCGAGGTTAACCTGCTCACCCTCTATATTGTCCGTCTTTTGTCCCGCCTCAGGGCCTCCAAGAGACTCCACTGTAAATTTCCCTGCCCAGCCCCCAGGGAAAAAGGCCTCTCTGCCCCCCCCCCCCCCGGTAACAGCTCCAGCATAACTTTTGGGGCCAGACACCACCGGGAGGGGAGATGGGTCAGGCACAGCCCTCACCGCACCCCCCACCACTGCAACATCAGCCCTGGCTTGCTCCTGGGCACCAGTCCTATTATCTGTAGATAATGCAGCATCTCCACCAAAACCATCTGAAGATGCAGCACCACTAACCATACCACCAGATGGGTGAGCAATCATCCCCACAGCATCCCTTTCTGGACCAACCGCCCTCCCATCCCTAGACTCCTGCCTTTGTACCTCAGCAGAGGAGGTGACCAGGTTTTGAGCCTCCTCCCACAATCTAGGACCGACTACACCCTGCATGGACCCCCCGGTCACCAGTATAATGGCCGGGCTAGCCTTCACAGCCAGACACCCTCCTGACTTTCCTAATCCAGAAGAAACACTCTCAACATTACTCACACTCTTTACATCATTCACGATTTCCTTTCCCACTGCATCTGCCACTACCATCCCAGACATCCTCTCCTCCTGTGACTCCGGATCCACTACCATCCCCAGTGCTCCTACCAGCATTCCTACTACCACCATCCTCCTCTGCAACCACAATAGATATGCTACACCCACCCTTATGTAGCCCCTTCCCCTGGACCTCCTTCGCACCTCCACGTCCCACCACCTGCATCCCTGTTGACACTAGTACCCCTGAAACAGGAGCAGCCTTCTTCACTCCAACTGCTATTTGACCTCCATGACCTGATGTCACTGATTTTGCCACTACAACGTCACTAGGCTCCGCCCCCTTCCTAGAGGCTGACACCACCGCCGATGCCCTGGTGTCCCGGGCTTCTGGAGCAGCTGGATCCCGCGCCCAGACTCTGACACCACCGCTGATGTCTGCCTGCTCTGGGCATCAGGATTCACCTCTGATAAGGTGATAGCCGGTACCCCCTGCCCGGATGCCTGCGTGCTCCAGGGGGCGGGGTCTGTCTCAAAAGACTGCACACCACCCACGGGTGTGCAGTCCATGGGAGTCTCAACACCCACCGCAGGTGCCTGACTCTAAACAGATGTCATACCTTTCCCTCCCTGCTCAGCATCCAACACCATTTCTGGTACTGGGGTCGGCTGAGCAGGGGGGTCTTTCTCATCCTCCCCCTGGGTGCCGCTGGGAAAGATTCTCTCTCTGATCCACTCCCGAGACAACCACAGATGCCGAGTCTGTTTGAACAGAGGGGCTAGGAAATGGTACAAAACGGGTGCATACGACCTGTAATTGCTTCTTCTTCTTGTTCTTCTTCTGCTTGCCTTTTCCTAATCTTTCTTTGCCCTCCTCAGGTAGGTCGTCCCCCAAAGAAAGATGAGACATATTAGTGGGGGATTCCATTCTTTTAATTTCTGCCATTAAATAACCACCTTCTCCCTCCCTTTCCTCCTCATCTGAGGAGTAAGAAGCACTCAGCCTTGGGCTAGGCTGCCATGGGGGGATGGGCTGGGAAATCTCCACAGGTGATAGATCTGGAGACGCCCTGCAGGACATCACACCTGGAGACGCCATTACACCAGCCTCATCCTCCTCACTGTCAGACACCGAGGTCACTGCTAACTCCCTCCCAGAGAAGTTCCTCATGCTGTCGAACCTCTCTTGGTTGCTCAGTCTTTCTTTAAATCCACCAGCATTCTGTAAAATGTATTCTTTTCTAATAGAATGAAGCTTAATGGCCTCTCTCACCTTCCCATCTCTTCTGATATTGTAACACGGTCCTTTCTCCTTGTAGCAGTCTCTGCCCGAGCCTTCAAAGATTTCAGCTCCATCTGCAGCTTTTTAAGCTTCTGACCGCATGCCTCAAATTCATTAGTACATAGATGAATTCTGGTACTCTACTTGTTGGTGGTCTCCCCGGGACGGCGCTCACCCCACCCCTTGTACTGGATAAGGGAATCGCCACCATCCCGTCCTTGGGAAGACTCACCTTTCTTTCCAGGATGGCCTGCACTCTCCATGGAGTCTTGGTGCATCAGCCTCTGGGATCTTCTAAGTCTCTCTCCTCCTGAGACCAGTAACACACCGTCATTCCCTGCTGGTCTCACCCGGGGAACGGTGGAGGATGTGCTAGGTTGCACAATCATGGAGGCCCCCTCACCTCTCTAGGGAAAGGGCTCCAGACACGTCTGCTCAGTAGCTCAGCTCTGCTCAGACTGCAAGGCTCCACCTACTCCCAACCTACTCCAGCCCCCTTGTTGTAGTTCTGGGTAGAATAGATGATGGGACAAATCTCTGTACTGACCCCCAATATATTTATACATAGTTATTAGAGCGCCCTCTTAGTACACTCCTGGGTATAGTAGATGATAGAGAGATCTCTGTACTGACCCCTGATATATTATACATAGTTATTAGAGTGCCCCCTTGTTACAGTCCTGCGTATAATAGATGATGGGAGAGATCTCTGTATGGACCCCTGATATATCTATACATTGTTATTAAAGCGTCCCCTTGTTACAGTTCAAAGTATAATAGATGATGGGAAAGATCTCTGTACTGACCCCTAATATCCCCTAATATATTGTACATAGTTATTATAGCGCCCCCTTATTACACTCCAGGGGATAGTAGATGATAGAGAGATCTCTGTAGTGACCCCTGATATATCTATACATAGTTATTAGAGTGCCCCCTTGTTACAGTCCTGGGTATAATAGATGATGTTAGAGATCTCTGTACTGACCCCTGATATATTGTACATAGTTATTATAGCGCCTCCCTATTACATACCTGGGTATAATAGATGATAGAAAGATCTGTGTCCTGACCCCTGATATATCTATACAAAGTTATAAGAGCGCCCCCTTGTTACTGTCCTGGGTATAATAGATGATGAGAGAGATCTCTGTACTGACCCCTGATATATTATACATAGTTATTAGAGTGCCTCCTTGTTACACTCCTGGGTATAATAGATGATGGGAGAGATCTCTGTACTGACCCCTGATATATCTATACATAGTTATTAGAGCGCCCCCTTGTTACAGTCCTGGGTATAATAGATGATGAGAGAGATCTCTGTCTTGTCCCCTGATATATCTATACATAGTTATTAGAGTGCCTCCTTGTTACACTCCTGGGTATAATAGATGATGGGAGAGATCTCTGTACTGACCCCTGATATATTATACATAGGTATTAGAGCGCCCCCTTGTTACAGTCCTGGGTATAATAGATGATGGGAGAGATCTCTGTACTGACCCCTGATATATTATACATAGTTATTAGAGTGCCCCCTTGGTACAGTCCTGGGTATAATAGATGATGGGAGAGATCTCTGTACTGACCCCTAATATATCTATACATAGTTATTATTTTTTTTTTTCCCTCCTGTCTACCATCAAGACAGGAGTTGCTGTTCTTATTCTCTTCTTCCCACTTTTGCTCTTTCTCTAACCGGATGAGGGTTTACTCCTTTTTTAGTTAGGAGCATTCTCCACACATTGTGGGGACCCTGTTCTATTCTGGACATTGTTTCCAGCATCTAATTTTATCTTAGCACCTTTTCAGTGGTAAATTTTTGCACCATTGGGAACGCTTTATTCTCTGTAGGTGTCTCATTTATCCTGGTTAGTTCCATTCATATGAGCAGATTCCTTTTTCATCTAGGAGTGTTCCATTATTTAGGGAAGTTTAGGCTGGTACGTCTTTTTTTGCTATGGGCAATTCATTTTTTATCTATTTGTCCATACGGACAGGTACCCCTTGTTAACAGCATTATCTACAGTTTAGGGCATCTTTATAGGTTAATCTAATCATACATTAGATAGATGTTATAACTATCAAGGACAACTATTTTTTTCGTGTCGGATGACACTATCATGCATCAAGGTTCCTGATGAGTCTGTTTGAGACAGAAACGTGTTGAACCAGTTTGAACTATCTTTGAAACAATTTTTCAAAATTTTTTTCTTGTTTCCTTGATAATTGAACCCAGTTGGATTATCTACTGGCATTTTGAATTAGTCCTGAATGGTTTTTGAAACCACATTTTGCATGAGAACCCATCATAATCTTGATTGTGGTCCTCCTGTTGTTCTATCAGAATCGATTTTGTTTCTGGATTAGTAACCTGTGGCCTTTAATCCATCAGCCACCTATATATATTTCTCGGAAGATCTCAACAGAAGCTTTGATTGGTGCCCTTTTATTCAGAACTAAGTTATATACAGTTCTGCTCTCTATCATGGATAAGAACCAATCATAGACTTCTACTGGTTTCTTGCTTTTTGATTATCTTTTGCCTGGCATTATTATCTAAACAGGGCATTCCTCTGGATAGAACCGTACCTGTCTCCTACCAAGACGTCTTTACATTAAGAAGACCAGGGTTTTGTGGCTTCTATTTAGTTACTTACCTTTAATGCTCCTGGTCCTTTTGATAAGACACAATAGGAACCCAAGTGCTTGCCACTATTAGAAGCTAACTGTAAACCACTTACCTTGGTGGAACTATCATCCTCCTTCCACCTTTCCTAAAAGGACCTACCTGAATATGGTCCTCTAATTACATTTGAATTGAGTTATATTCATCCTCAATAGTGGTTTATATAGGGTGTAGTACAGCAGTGTCTCATCTTTTAGCATACTCTTGTACTACAATAGAGGTGCCAACTTCATATATCTTCCTTCGGTTCCTTTCCAGGGTTGAACCTCTTGCTCTGGGTTTGTTAGTTTTGTTTTGTCTGTTTTTTGTGAGGCCCAAGTATTTTATATATATTTGTCAATAAAAGTTATATTTTAAGGGATATACCCAGTGAATACATAGTTATTAGAGCGCCCCCTTGTTACACTCCTGGTTATATTAGATGATGGGAGAGATCTCTGTACTGACCCCTGATAAAGCTATACATAGTTGTTAGAGCGCCCCCTTGTTACAGTCCTGGGTATAATAGATGATGGGAGAGATCTCTGTACTGACCCCTGATATATCTATACATAGTTATTAGAGCGCCCCCTTGTTATAGTCCTGGGTATAATAGATGATGGAAGAGATCTCTGTACTGACCCCTGACATATTATACATAGTTATTAGAACACCCCCTTGTTACAGTACTTGGTATAATAGATGATGGGAGAGATCTCTGTAGTGACCCCTGATATATCTATAAATAGTTATTAGAGCGCCCCTTGTTACAGTCCTAGGTATAGCAGATTAGGAGAGATCTCTGTACTGTCCCCTGATATATCTATACATAGTTATTGGAGTGCCCCCTTGTTGCAGTCCTGGATATAATAGATGATGGGAGAGATCTCTGTACTGTCCCCTGATATATCTATACATAGTTATTGGAGCGCCCCCTTAGTACACTCCTGGGTATAGTAGATTATAGTGAGATCTCTGTACTGACCCCTGATATATCTATACATAGTTATTAGAGCACCCCCTAGTTACAGTCCTGGTATAATATATGATGGAAGAGATCTCTGTACTGACCCCTGATATATCTATACATAGGTATTAGAGCGCCCCCTTGTTACAGTCCTGGGTATAGTAGATAATAAAGAGATCTCTGTACTGACCCCTGATATATTTTTACATAGTTATTAGAGAGCCCCCTTCTTACAGTCCTGTGTATAAAAGATGATGGGAGAGATCTCTGTACTGATGCCTGATATATTGTACATAGTTATTATAGCGCCTCCTTGTTACACTCCTGGGTATAGTAGATGATAGAAAGAGCTCTGTCCTGACCCCTGATATATCTATACATAGTTATAAGAGCGCCCCCTTGTTACAGTCCTGGGTATAATAGATGATGGAAGAGATCTATGTACTGACCCCTGATATATTATACATAGGTATTAGAGTGCCCCCTTGTTACACTCCTGGGTATAACAGATGATGGGAGAGATCTCTGTACTGACCGCTGATATATTATACATAGTTATTAGAGCGCCCCCTTGTTACAGTTCTGGGTATAATAGATGATGGTAGAGATCTCTGTACTGACCCCTGGTATATTATACATAGTTATTAGACCACCCCCTTGTTACAGTCCGGGGTATAATAGATGATAGGAGAGATCTTTGTACTGACCCCTGATATATTATACATAGTTATTAGAGCGCCCCCTTGTTACAGTTCTGGGTATAATAGATGATGGTAGAGATCTCTGTACTGACCCCTGGTATATTATACATAGTTATTAGACCACCCCCTTGTTACAGTCCGGGGTATAATAGATGATAGGAGAGATCTTTGTACTGACCCCTGATATATCTATACATAGTTATTAGAGTGCCCCCTTGTTACAGTCCGGGGTATAATAGATGATGGTAGAGATCTCTGTACTGACCCCTGATATATTATACATAGTTATTAGAGCGCCACCTTGTTACACTTCCCGATGTAATAGATGATGGGAGAGATCTCTGTACTGACCCCTGATATATTCATACATAGTTATTAGAGCGCCCCCTTGTTACAGTCCTGGGTATAATAGATGATGGGAGAGATCTCTGCACTGACCCCTGATATATCTATATATAGTTATTAGAGCGCCCCCTTGTTACAGTCCTGGGTATAATAGATGATGGGAGAGATCTCTGTACTGACCCCTGATATATCTATACATAGTTATTAGAGCGCCCCCTTGTTACTGTCCTGGGTATAATAGATGATGGAAGAGATCTCTGCACTGACCCCTGATATATTCATACATAGTTATTAGAGCCTCCCCCTTGTTACAGTCTTGGGTATAATAGATGATGGGAGAGATCTCTGTACTGACCCCTGATATATCCATACATAGTTATTAGAGCGCCCCCTTGTTACAGTCCTGGATATAATATATTATGGGGGAAATCTCTCTACTGACCCCTGATATATTATACATAGTTATTAGAGCGCCCCTTGTTACAGTCCTGGGTATAATAGATGATGGGAGAGATCTCTATACTGACCCCAGATATATAATACATAGTTATTAGAGCGCCCCCTTGTTACACTCCTGGGTATAATAGAATATAGAGCGATCTCTGTACTGACCCCTAATATATCTATACATAGTTATAAGAGCGCCCCCTTGTTACAGTCCTTGGTATAATAGATGATAGAGAGATCTCTGTACTGACCCCTGATATATTTTTACATAGTTATTAGAGAGCCCCCTTCTTACAGTCCTGTGTATAAAAGATGATGGGAGAGATCTCTGTACTGATGCCTGATATATTGTACATAGTTATTATAGCGCCTCCTTGTTACACTCCTGGGTATAGTAGATGATAGAAAGAGCTCTGTCCTGACCCCTGATATATCTATACATAGTTATAAGAGCGCCCCCTGGTTACAGTCCTGGGTATAATAGATGATGGGAGAAATCTCTGTACTGACCGCTGATGTATTATACATAGTTATTAGAGCGCCCCCTTGTTACAGTCCTGAGTATAGTAGATGATAGGAGAGATCTCTGTACTGACCCCTGATATATTATACATAGTTATTAGAGCGCCCCCTTGTTACAGTTCTGGGTATAATAGATGATGGTAGAGATCTCTGTACTGACCCCTGATATATTATACATAGTTATTAGACCACCCCCTTGTTACAGTCCGGGGTATAATAGATGATAGGAGAGATCTCTGTACTGACCCCTGATATATCTATACATAGTTATTAGAGTGCCCCCTTGTTACAGTCCGGGGTATAAAAGATGATGGGAGAGATCTCTGTATGGACCCCTGATATATCTATACATAGTGATTAGAGTGCCCCCTTGTTACAGTCCTGGGTATAATAGATGATGGGAGAGATCTCTGTATGGACCCCTGATATATTATACATAGTTATTAGAGCGCCACCTTGTTACACTTCCCGATGTAATAGATGATGGGAGAGATCTCTGTACTGACCCCTGATATATTCATACATAGTTATTAGAGCGCCCCCTTGTTACAGTCCTGGGTATAATAGATGATGGGAGAGATCTCTGCACTGACCCCTGATATATCTATATATAGTTATTAGAGCTCCCCCTTGTTACTGTCCTGGGTATAATAGATGATGGAAGAGATCTCTGCACTGACCCCTGATATATTCATACATAGTTATTAGAGCCTCCCCCTTGTTACAGTCTTGGGTATAATAGATGATGGGAGAGATCTCTGTACTGACCCCTGATATATCCATACATAGTTATTAGAGCGCCCCCTTGTTACAGTCCTGGATATAATATATTATGGGGGAAATCTCTCTACTGACCCCTGATATATTATACATAGTTATTAGAGCGCCCCCTTGTTACAGTCCTGGGTATAA
The DNA here is from genome assembly GCF_035609145.1 of Eleutherodactylus coqui. NCBI lineage: Eukaryota > Metazoa > Chordata > Amphibia > Anura > Eleutherodactylidae > Eleutherodactylus > Eleutherodactylus coqui. The sequence goes on from NC_089845.1 coordinate 173,538,716, forward strand.
TAGATGATGGGAGAGATCTCTATACTGACCCCAGATATATAATACATAGTTATTAGAGTGCCCCTTTGTTACACTCCTGGGTATAATAGAATATAGAGCGATCTCTGTACTGACCCCTAATATATCTATACATAGTTATAAGAGCGCCCCCTTGTTACAGTCCTTGGTATAATAGATGATAGAGAGATCTCTGTACTGACCCCTGATTTATTATGCATAGTTATTAGAGCACCCCCTTGTTACAGTCCTGCGTATAATAGATGATGGTAGAGATCTCTGTACTGACCCCTGATATATTATACATAGTTATTAGACCACCCCCTTGTTACAGTCCGGGGTATAATAGATGATAGGAGAGATCTCTGTACTGACCCCTGATATATTATACATAGTTATTAGACCACCCCCTTGTTACAGTCCGGGGTATAATAGATAATGGGAGTGATCTCTGTACGGACCCCTGATATATCTATACATAGTTATTAGAGCGCCCCCTTGTTACTGCCCTGGGTATAATAGATGATGGGAGCGATCTCTGTACTGACCCCTGATATATCTATACATAGTTATTAGAGCGCTCCCTTGTTACAGTCCGGGGTATAATAGATAATGGGAGTGATCTCTGTACGGACCCCTGATATATCTATACATAGTTATTAGAGCGCCTCCTTGTTACACTTCCCGATGTAATAGATGATGGGAGAGATCTCTGTACTGACCCCTGATATATTCATACATAGTTATTAGAGCCTCCCCCTTGTTACAGTCTTGGGTATAATAGATGATGGGAGAGATCTCTGTACTGACCCCTGATATATCCATACATAGTTATTAGAGCGCCCCCTTGTTACAGTCCTGGATATAATATATTATGGGGGAGATCTCTCTACGGACCCCTGATATATTATACATAGTTATTAGAGCGCCCCCTTGTTACAGTCCTGGGTATAATAGATGATGGGAGAGATCTCTACCCTTGTTACACTCCTGGGTATAATAGAATATAGAGCGATCTCTGTACTGACCCCTAATATATCTATACATAGTTATAAGAGCGCCCCCTTGTTACAGTCCTTGGTATAATAGATGATAGAGAGATCTCTGTACTGACCCCTGATTTATTATGCATAGTTATTAGACCACCCCCTTGTTACAGTCCGGGGTATAATAGATGATGGGAGAGATCTCTGTACTGACCCCTGATATATCTATACATAGTTATTAGAGCGCCTCCTTGTTAGTCCTGCGTATAATAGATGATGGGAGAGATCTCTGTACTGACCCAAAATTGACACAAAATTATAGAAAATTATTAATGCAACGGAGGACAAGGTGCGGCTACAAACGGACCGAGATAAGCCGGGGGGCTTGGGGATGGGGGGGGAGGAAAATGGCAAATGAAGTTCAATGTTGATAAATGTAAGGTTATGCACATGGGCAGCAAAAACGGATGTTACCAATATACACTAAATGGGGCACTCCTAGGGAAAAGTGATATGGAAAGAGACCTGGGGGTACTAGTGGATAGTAGACTTAACTGGAGCAATCAATGCCAATCAGCTGCTGCAAAAGCTAATAAAGTCTTGGGGTGCAGTAAAAGAGGTATAGGGGCGAGGGACGAGAACATTATCCTCCCACTATATAAGGCACTTGTCAGGCCTCACATGGAATACTGCGTACAGTTCTGGTCACCGGGGCTCAGGAAAGATGTCACAGTACTGGAGGGGGTTCAAAGAAGGGCAACTAAACTAATACATGGAATGACGGGACTGGAATACCCCGAGAGGCACCAAAACTGGAATTATTCACCCTGGAAAAAAGACAGCTAAGGGGGACCAAATAACTGTATAAATACATGAGGGGACGATACAAGGATCTCTGCCATGATCTGTTTATACCCAGGACTGCGACGGTAACAAGAGGGCATCCGCTACGGCTAGAAGAAAGCAGGTTTCATCACCAACATAGAAGGGGGTTCTTTACTGTAAGAGCAGTGAGACTGTGGAACTCTCTGCCTGAGGACGTGGTGATGGCAGGATCCATAGAGGAGTTTAAAAGGGGAATAGATGTCTTTCTAGAGAAGAAGGATATTATAGGTTTTAAATCTTAGGTTAATTGTTAATCCGGGTATACAGGCAGGTAGGAACTATTAGAGGTTGATCCAGGGAACAGTCTGATTGCCATTAGGGAGTCGGGAAGGAATTTTTTCCCCAAAAGGGCTAATTGGCTTCTGCTCTTGGGTTTTTTTTGCCTTCCTCTGGATCACCAACACAGGAGGATAAACAGCCTGGACTAAATGGACATTGTCTTCATTCGGCCTTACGAACTATGTTACTATGTAGTGACCCCTGATATATCTATACATAGTTATTAGAGAGCCCGATTGTTACAGTCCTGGGTATAATAGATGATAGAGAGATAATGTACTAACCCCTGATAGAGCTATACATAGTTATTAGAGCGCCCCCTTGTTACAGTCCTGGGTATAATAGATGATGGGAGAGATCTCTGTACTGACCCCTGATATATCTATACATAGTTATTAGAGTGCTTCCTTGTTACAGTCCTGGGTATAATAGATGATGGAAGAGATCTCTGTACTGACCCCTGATATATCTATACATAGTTATTAGAGTGCCCCCTTGTTACAGTCCTGGGTATAATAGATGATAGAGAGATAATGTACTAACCCCTGATATATTATACATAGTTATTAGAGCGCCCCCTTGTTACAGTCCGGGGTATAATAGATGATGGGAGAGATCTCTGTACTGACCCCTGATATATCTATACATAGTTATTAGAGCGCCCCCTTCTTTCAGTCCAGGGCATAATAGATGATAGAGAGATCTCTGTACGGACCCCTGATACATCTATACATAGTTATTAGAGCGCCCCCTTGTTACAGTCCTGGGTATAATAGATGATGGGGGAGATCTCTGTACTGACCCCTGATATATCTATACATAGTTATTAGAGCGCCCCCTTGTTACAGTCCTGGGTATAATAGATGATGAGAGAGATCTCTGCACTGACCCCTGATATATTATACATAGGTATTAAAGCGCCCCCTTGTTACAGTCCTGGGTATAATAGATGATGGGAGAGATCTCTGTACTGACCCCTGATATATTATACATAGTTATTAGAGAGCCCCCTTGTTGCAGTCCTGGGTATGATAGATAATGGGAGAGATCTCTGTACTGACCATTGATATATCTGTACTTAGTTATTAGAGCGCCGCCATGTTCCAGTTCAGGGTATGATAGATGAAGAGAGAGCTCTCAGTACGGACCCCTGATATATTGCACATAGTTATTAGAGCGCCCCCTTGTTACAGTCTTGGGTATAATAGATGATGGGAGAGATCTCTGTACTGACCCCTGATATGTTGTTCATTGTTATTAGAGCGCCCCCTTGTTACAGTCCTGGGTATAATAGATGATGGGAGAGATCTCAGTACTGTCCCCTGATATATTATACATAGTTATTAGATAGCCCCCTTGTTACAGGCCTGCGTATAATAGATGATAGAGAGATCTCTGTATGGACCCCTGATATATCTATACATTGTTATTAAAGCGCCCCCTTGTTACAGTTCAAAGTATAATAGATGATGGGAAAGATCTCTGTACTGACCCCTAATATCCCCTAATATATTGTACATAGTTATTATAGCGCCCCCTTATTACACTCCAGGGGATAGTAGATGATAGAGAGATCTCTGTACTGACCCCTAATATATCTATGCATAGTTATAAGAGCGCCCTCTTGTTACAGTCCTGGGTATAATAGATGATGAGGGAGATCTCTGTACTGACCCGTGACATATTATATATAGTTATTAGAGTGCCCCCTTGTTACAGTCTAGGATATAATAGATGATAGAGAGATCTCTGTACTGACCCATGATATATCAATAAATAGTTATTAGAGCGCCCTCTTGTTACAGTCCTGGGTATAACAGATGATAGAGAGATCTCTGTAGCGACCCCTGATATATCTATACACAGTTATTACAGCGCCCACTTGTTACAGTCCTGGGTATAATAGATGATAGAGAGATCTCTTTACTGACCCTTGATATATCTATACATAGTTATTAGAGTGCCCCCTTGTTACAGTACTGGGTATAATAGATGATGTCAGAGATCTCTGTACTGACCCCTGATATATTGTACATAGTTATTATAGCGCCTCCCTATTACATACCTGGGTATAGCAGATGATAGAAAGATCTGTGTCCTGACCCCTGATATATCTATACATAGTTATTAGAGCGCCCCCTTGTTACTGTTCTGGGTATAATAGATGATGGGAGAGATCTCTGCACTGACCCCTGATATATTATACATAGTTATTAGAGTGCCCACTTGTTACACTCCTGGGTATAATAGATGATGGGAGAGATCTCTGTACTGATCCCTGATATATCTATACAAAGTTATAAGGAGGCCCCCTTGTTACAGTCCTGGATAGAATAGATGATGGGAGAGATCTCTGTACTGACCCCTGATATATTATACATAGTTATTAGAGAGCCCCCTTGTTACAGTCCTGGGTACAATAGATGATGGGAGAGATCTCTGTACTGACCCCTGATATATCTATACATAGTTATTAGAGTGCCCCCTTGTTACAGTCCTGGGTATAATAGATGATGGGAGAGATCTCTGTACTGACCCCTGATATATTATACATAGTTATTAGAGCACCCCCGTGTTACAGTCCTGGCTATAATAGATGATGGGAGAGATCTCTGTACTGACCACTGATATATCTATACATAGTTATTAGAGCGCCCCCTTGTTACAGTCCTGGGTATAATAGATGATGGGAGAGATCTCTGCACTGACCACTGATATATTATACATAGTTATTAGAGCGCCCTACTTGTTACAGTCCTGGGTATAATAGATGATGGGAGAGATCTCTGTTCTGTCCCTGATATATTATACATAGTTATTAGAGCTCTCCCCTTGTTACAGTCCTGGGTATAATAGATGATGGAAGAGATCTCTGTACTGTACCCTGATATATTATACATAGTTATTAGAGCGCCCCCTTGTTACTGCCCTGGGTATAATAGATGATGGGAGAGATCTCTGCACTGTCCCCTGATATATTATACATAGTTAATAGAGCACCCCCGTGTTACAGTCCTGGCTATAATAGATGATGGGAGAGATCTCTGTACTGACCCCTGATATATCTATAAATAGTTATTAGAGCGCCCCCTTGTTTCAGTCCTGGGTATAATAAATGATAGTAGAGATCTCTGTACTGACCCCTGATTTATTCATACATAGTTATTAGAGTGCCCCCTTGTTGCAGTCCTGGGTATAATAGATGATGTGAGAGATCTCTGTACTGCACCCTGATATATTATATATAGTTATTAGAGCGCCCCCTTGTTACAGTCCTGGGTATAATAGATGATGGGAGAGATCTCTGTACTGACCCTGATATATCTATACATAGTTATTAGAGCGCCCCCTTGTTATAGTCCTGGGTATAATAAATGATGGTAGAGATCTCTGTACTGACCCCTGACATATCTATACATAGTTATTAGAGCGCCCCCTTGTTATAGTCCTGGGTATAATAGATGATGGGAGAGATCTCTGTACTGATCCCAGATATATTATACATAGTTATTAGAGTGCCCCCGTGTTACAGTCCTGGGTATAATAAATGATGGTAGAGATCTCTGTACTGACCCCTGATATATCTATACATAGTTATTTGGTCAACATCTCTGGGTATTGTAGTCCGCCCATTCCATTTATAACTTTAGTTAATTTTAAATGGTTCATAGTGACGAGCAAACAGTGATGACACGGCCGCACGCTGTATACATGGAGACGAGAGGACCCCGGCTCTGCTTGTTTAGTGAAGCTGACTTCTGACTGGTGATTGTTATGATGTTTTTGCTTTTTCTTTCCAGTTGAGTATATAGATAGTCGTAACATCCTTATTTTCCCCTGGAGCGCGGCTAGCTCTCAGATCCTGGTCATTTCACAGTCCGTGAGTGTTCAGCAAATCCCTCTTGTTTTCTTACGTGCTTTGCAATTAAATAAAGGGCTGCTGGGAGTTCATGTTAATAAAAGGTAGACTTCCACTAATGTAAGAAGCCGTATGTATTACTAATGCAGGGATATGCTTACATGCTGACTGTGACGGAAAGAATGATGGACTTCTCTGGGTGTAGTGGGCCTGCGCTCTGACATCTGCAGAGGTCAATGTGTTGGGGAATTTTCATATCAATACAGAGACTTATACATTGACTTCTATGGGGGTGTGGTGACACATATAGAGATCACTGCACAGGGAGAGGGAGGAGGGGGCACCCTCAAATAAAGGTAAGCATACGCGTAAGTGTTATCAAGTGACGTCCTGTAAACCTGCCCCGCGGCTCTTTATGTAGAGGATCCCAGCAGACATGATGTCATCAATGATGTCCCTGTTGGGTCTTAGGCCTCATGTCTAAGGGACGATTGGATTCTGCATATGGGAGCCCGCAGCTGAATCCGACTCTGCCTGTGGCAGAGGACACTGAGGGACTTCTACTTACCTGTTCGTGTCTTCTGCAGGTCTTCACTCTTCTTCACTGCGTATGTGTGCAGAGCCGCTGGTTGGTACGCCGCCGCACATGCACAGTGCAGTTTTTTTTAAACTCCTGCTTTCTCGCGGCCCATCCGCAATTCCAATTCTGGACAGGCCACGGATTGGATGGATGGTAACTGTCCGTGTGTGAACCGCAGTTAAATGGAGCATGCTGCGCTTTTTCTTCCAGACCAAAAGTTCTGCAAATCAAATCCACATGCTGTATTTCACTGGCAGACGCCCAGGTATCCCTATGGGCAGCTTGACTTGCAGATCGTCCGCATGGGTCACCCGCGCCGATTCCACAAATCAGATCCGCCCGTGGACTTTGGGCCTTATATTGGCTGCAGTGGGTAGACTGGAGAGCAGTGAGTGGCGGCGGTGGAGCGTCGCGGCAGCGGGACATGAGTATCCATTCTCCTGCCACCATAACATAGCAAGAAAACAGAAACCTCCATGCTGATGTGAAGAGATCTTCGTTCTCCAGTCCTGTAACCCCGGAACGCATGCAGTAAACTCCCTTCCGGACAGACGTTTTCCAGGGATCTCCAAAAACCTTGACCCGAACCCCAGGGACACTTACCAGGAGCACCTGAAGGTCTCGTACGCCGCTCGTACGCCCCTCACATGTCTGCGGCTTTCTCAGCTACATTTACTTTTGACACCCTTTCCTTCCATATCGCTTATTAATCTGCTTTGGCTTGAACTTTTTCAAACTCTCTGCTTGCCTTCGTTTCGGGAGCGTTCGCGCAGCGGATCTGCTGGATCTCAGCTGTGGACACACAGTGACAAATCAGCTACGTGTGAACGCACCCTAAGGGATCGTTGCGCTGAACTGCACTGTATATGCAGCGCGAGGCCTCCTTCACACGACCGCGTGCGTTCTCACGTTCGCCCGTACACACCCTATAATCACATGAATGAAGATTTAACCCAATGAAGTCCTGATCTTTATTCGCGTATTTCATGCCATTCACACTGGGCGCCGCTGTGTGAATGTTAAAAAATACGCAGAAGCGATGGAAAGCAACGCTAGAAAATGCTCGGAATGACAGTCAATGCCTGATTAGGGCGAGCGATCTTCTCTTCCCAGCGCTGTACGCGAGGTAATTCCCTCCCCCTGCCTTTTTTCCAGTTGCCATAGAAGTCTATGAAAGCTTGATGCATAGCATGTAAAAAGATAGGGCAAGACCTGTCTTTTCACACGCCATATAAAAAAGGTGACTGACAGCGGTTCGCATAGTCGCCTTTTCTGTAAGATTTGTTTACACACCAAAATGGCTGCGTGAATACGGACGTCTGAATAAGCTTGTGGCTGCACCAGTTCTTTATAAGGCCAGTGAGACTAGCGGATTCTGCCCACCTTCACATGTCCGTAGTATGGATTGGGGACCTGCAAGTCTTCTGACCCGAACTCTGAGCATTCTACGAATCTATGAGTTCACCTTAGGAGACCCGCAATCAGGCTGGAACACCTGCCCATATGGAGGACACATAAATGCATCTGCAATCCGCTCGTCTGTTACTGGCAGGGGCGGGACAAGGGGATTTGGCGCCCAAGGCAGGTTAGGCAAATCGCACCACCTCACCCCAACCGCCATAATCAATTAAAAGCCACATTGTTCTCTGGGGAAAGAGATTTAGGCCTCGGTCACACGGGCATTTTTTCCCGCGATTTGCGGATCGCATAACGGATGCGCATCCACAAATCATGTGACCGGGGCCGACGATTCTCTGAAAAAGCTGCAACAGGCAGCGTTTTCAGTGAAACCGCCCGCACTGCCCGCTATCCTCTGCCACAGCTGTGGCAAAGGAGAACGATGTTCGCCCATTGAATTCAATGGAGCCAGCAATACAGCCGGCTCCATTGAAAGCAATGGGCTGCCGGCCAGCGCTAGATGAATTTTTGGGAAGGGCTTAAAAATATAAGTCCTTCCCTGAAAATCATCCTAAAATGTGTAAAAATAAAAAAAATATATATACTCACCTTTTCCCTGCAGCCGGAGTTCAGCCGCGGCCGGCCGGCAGTTCTCCTGAACTGCTCTGTGTAGTATTCAGCAGGCGGGAATTTAAAATCCCCGCCTGCTGAATGGGCTGCCTCTGATTGGTCACAGCCCTCACCAATCAGAGGCAGCTCTCACTCACCCATTCATGAATTCATGAATGGGTGAGTGAGTGCTGCCTCTGATTGGCTGAGCACAGGGACCAATCTCACCTGCCTAACAAAAGAGGAAGTGCAGAGCGTGTTAAAAAAGATTAAAATCGACAAATCGCCGGCTCCAGATGTACTACACCCAAGGGCTCTAAGGGAACTAAGTGACGTGATAGACAGACCACTATTTCTTATATTTATGGACACCATTGAGACAGGGGCTGTACCACTGGATTGGCATATTGCCAATTGGTTCCAATATACAAAAAGGCGTCAGGAAGAGAGCCTGGTAACTACAGGCCGGTAAAGTCTTTTTAAGACACATCAATTATCGCTCAAAAAATATTTTGAGCGATTTTTGAGTAATAATCGTTGTGTGCTTTACAGCGCAAAGTGATCGTTCAAACGTTGAGTCATCGCCTTGTGCTCTGAGCGTTACACAGCCGGGCGCTCCCAGCAGAGGATGCAGAACACAAGTGGGGTGGCCCCGCTGGTCTTCTGTATCGATCTCTTCTCTGCTTGGAGCGCCGGGTTGTTATACAGCTGAGCGCTCCGAGCAGGGTATGAAGAACACAGCTAGGCCGCTCTTTTCTTCATACCCCGCCTGTCATCAGGAAGCGGGATACAGCTGAAATAATAGTATCAGCTGTATCCCGCTGTGAATCCCTGATAACTGATCGCTGATTTTTTAGCATGCTGAAAGATCAGCGACGGCTTAAAGGGGTTGTCCCGTGCCGAAACGGGTTTTGGTTTTTTTTCAACCCCCCCCCCCCCCCCCGTTCGGCGCGAGACAACCCCGATGCAGGGGTTAAAAAAGAACACCGGAGAGTGCTTACCTGAATCCCCGCACTCCGGTGACTTCTTACTTACCTGCTGAAGATGGCCGCCGGGATCTTCTCCCTCGGTGGACCGCAGGGCTTCTGTGCGGTCCATTGCCGATTCCAGCCTCCTGATTGGCTGGAATCGGCACATGACGGGGCGAAGCTACACGGAGCCGGCATCCAGCACGAGCGGCCCCATTGAGGAAAGAAGAAGACCCGGACTGCGCAAGCGTGTCTAATTTGGCCATTAGACGCCGAAAATTAGACGGCCTCCATGGAAACGAGGACGCCAGCAACGGAACAGGTAAGTGAAAAACTTCTTATAACTTCTGTATGGCTCATAATTAATGCACAATGTACATTACAGAGTGCATTAATATGGCCATACAGAAGTGTATAGACCCACTTGCTGCCGCGGGACAACCCCTTTAATGGAAACTGCAGGATGTCAGTGCAGACACAACGATTATCGTTCAAAAGTTGGCTTTGAGCGCTTTTTGAGCGAAAATCGTTGTGTCTAAAAGGGCCTTAAGTCTCACATCAATAATTGGAAAAATATTCAAGAGGTTTCTGAGAGACGCCATCCTAGAATACCTCAATGAGGACAACAGTATAACTCCTCATCAGCATGGGTTCATGAGGGGGCGATCATGTCAGACCAATCTGATCAGCTTCTACCATGAAGTAAGCTCTAGGCTGGACCTGGGAGAGTCTATTGATCTCATATCTGGACTTCTCTAAAGCGTTTGACACCGTGCCGCATAATAGGCTGATATACAAAATGAGAAGCTCGGATTGGGTGAAAACCTGTGTATCTGGGTACAAAACGACCGAGATAAACTGGGGGCTTGAGTAGAAAAATGGCAAATGAAGTTCAATGTTGATAAATGTAAGGTTCTGCACATGGGCAGGGGAAACGGATGTCACCAATATACACTAAATGGGGTACTGCTAGGGAAAAGACCTGGGGGTACTAGTGGGCTGTAGACTAAACTGAAGCAATCAATGCCAGTCAGCTGCTGCAAAAGCTAATCAAGTCTTGGGGTGCAGTAAAAGAGGTATAGGGGCGAGGGGTGAGAACATTATCCCCCCTCTATATAAGGCACTTGTCAGGCCCCACATGGAATACTGCGTACAGTTCTGGTCACCGGGGCTCAGGAAAGATGTCACAGTGCTGGAAGGGGTTCAAAGAAGGGCAACTAAACTAATACA